>NC_143012.1:261050412-261152912 GCF_055824585.1 Amblyomma mixtum | reverse complement strand
AAAATGCTATCGCTGAAAAACCCAAGCACATGCCAGCAATAACCCCTAGCAAAGGCTACACACCTTTAGCATACCCCTCTAGCTCAACACGCACAGCACACGTCATTGGCGCGGTGATATTAAAAAGTTGGGCTAAAAAATGGCGAAAACCCTATTCCAAGCATACTAACAGCTATCAGACCTGTTGTATTTTTGACCTGATAAAAGATCAATTCGGAGAGCTAAGCCCTGAAGTACAGTGTTTTTTCTCAATAGAAGATAGAGCTGCCTAAACGTTCTTAGCGAGATCCACCCCTTCAGAACAGACGTACGGGGCGTTTTTTTTTACGCAGTTCAAATAATAATGATATATAGTGCGAATGTGGACAACGCCCCGAAAATATTCAAGTAAATTTCTGATCATAAAAATTTGCTGTAGGCCCGATGCTCAGCCTAAGTGCAGCTGTCCGGCTATATTACAACGAAGCATGGTAACACGGACTGCAGTGCCACTAACTTAACAACAGGAGTGTCACATGATCCGTTATATTTTATATTGAATGAAAACACTTAACAACACTGAACTTGATATGTGAATAACTTGTAGAAATTATAAATATACATGTTCTGCCCTACAAGCTAGTGGCCTGATTGATTTAGAGTCGATGGGGTTTCCTCGTTCTCCAGCCTCACCGCTCCACACGGCTCTATTTGGTTGTACTATGCTTCTTCCTTGCCTTGCGCAGCATATTTTTTTTTTGTTTTCGGGGCCATGATCAACGACCTGTGGTTTGGACGTTTGACCTATATTTTGCGCTTGAGTGTATCGACGTCGCCCTGGTTGCGCAAGGTCAAAAAGAATGACACCGCTGTCAAACGAAAGCGCAAAACGACTTTCTTTAACAGAAGGCGGCCATGATTAAAGCGGGAACAGCTTTCTCTCGAGCGCCCCAATTCCACAGCGTAATAAGATGTTGTTATGCGGAGAAACTTTAAGCCCGTACAATCAACGAGCTTGTGCTATGCCTGCACAGCAACCTAAACAGGTACTCGCGCCGAAGTCGCCGCCGTACGCGTGCTTTTATCGTGGCCCACATTGAATTCTATACCAAATAAATAAGGCTCTCAATAACCCTAACGGGTCTCTTTCTGCCTCTAGAGCTATATTCCTCCGAGGCATTTGTTAAGCTCTTAAACGTATACGGGCGAAGGAAGAAAAACGGTTTGACTCACCAGGGTGCCACATTCCGTGGGCTTGTGTACGCTGCATCGTTGGCGTCGGGGGTTGCTTGGTGCTCGTTTTTAACGACTCACCTCCATGTATGCACAATTACGCGTGAAGGCCCAAGTGACGACGGCATACGACGAGCAGTGCTGTCGCAGGTAATTGTTACGCGGTATCGTCTATCTTGTCGCTGCCTTCTGCATCGACAGCAAATTTTGCTTGTCGCCAAGAAGTGCACTCGTCATTTGCCAATCAGATCTCGCGGTACACTCTTCTGGGCTTCCGGTTTATATGGTCCTCACCGTCTTCTCGGCAAGTACACCAGCCTGGTCATCGACACTACCGCTGCAAGGCAGCTCAAGACACAATGCATATTCCATTTACAGGGCCGTTAAGCAAAATTCGCAAAATTGAAAACGGTTAACAATCTCCTCGTAGGTAAGGCGGGCTAACATCACTTGAAACGAGATACGGGCGGGCACACTGTGGGGCGAGATTCGTGCGAAACCGCCCGGGCAGGCGCGCCCTATCTCCAAAGCCACTGCACTTCACCGCTGGATGCAAAATTATTAGTGGCATAAAGTGGCTGTTTGGGTTTGTTGGTCAGTGATCATGGTGAAAGAATGCAGCGCGAAAATACAAGGACAAACGAAGAAGTGGACAGGACTGGCGCTGGCTACCTACATATTTATTTAAAGAAACGATCAGCTTTTATAATGCCATCCAAGACCCACGCCACCAGATAAAGAAGCAGGCGTGGGAAATCTATCTAACACTGATACACATCATTGCACACAACATGGAAGTAACAGCACATCGAGGTGACGCAACGTCACCCTGGTGCCTAAAACATGCATGGCTATATGACGAGGATGAGGCAAAAAAAAAACGAGTAACAAAAGAATGAATTATCGTCTACTGCTGTCCACTCATCGTGAGGCAATTGGCAGAAACAAAGAAAAAAAGCCAAAACAAAACAATACCGCAAAACTGTGTAAAAGTCGAAGCAAAGCAGAGTCAAGGAGACAAAACAACAGAAAGGAATGCTACGCGAAAGCTGTGTCAAATGCTGAAAGCCATACAGTCTAAGATAAAGTTAAAAAGTTCTAAGGAACATGTCAAAAAGTTCTAAAGAACAAAAGTCAAGAAAAACAGAGACGTAATCAAAGCGGACCTAAAAAACTCAACTCCTTGTCTAAAAGTAAAATTGAAGGGGTGCTAATGCACTTACCTCCAGCTTTGGCGATCAACCGTGCTTCAATGATGACCCTTTCTATTTCGGTCCTCGATCGTGCTCTGATGACCGTGCGCTTGAAGAATGGTTCGCACCCTTTACAAATCTTGCAATGGTCGTCCAGGTGCCCGCCGCTTTTGTTGCGTACCTTCCGGCGGTGCTCAAGCAGTCTCTCGTTGCGGCACCTGCCTGTTTGCCCAATATAAACGCTCCCACACTTCAAAGGTATCTCATAGACGACACATGTAGCACACTGCGTAAACGGATCAACATGTCTTACAGGGCAAACCTTTTTCTGCTGCTTTGCCAGCAAGGTACAAACTTGTGATAGTTTGCACGGGGCTGAAAAGACGAGGTTAACATTGTTTCTTTTTGCGACCTCCTTTAAGTTATGGGACAGCTTGTGAAGATATAGGATTACGGCCAGGGGAGGCCGCTTAGCCTGCTCAGGCTTGCCTGCGTCTTTGCCTTGAACTTTTACCTTCTGTAGGAGCGTCTGACTACGCACTACGCACTACGCACTACGCACTATGCACTACGCAACACTACGCACCAGTGCTGGTGAGTAGCCAGCACCGTAAAGACGTTGGACTTGTTTCGCAACGCTGCTCTGGATCGTATGGGCACAGCTTTTCGAGAGCGCTGCCTGGATGGCGGATGAAACAATGCCGTGCTTGATCAATTTCGAGTGTGCGCTGTCATGCGGAAGAAGTCCCTTCTTAGAGCGAGGCTTATACGTCCAAAAGAGGTGATTTTCTTCAAAGCTAAACAGCAGGTCCAAAAACTGTACAGCCTTGCCGCTCGGAGGTTCGCACGTAAAATTGAGTCCCCCAGAGTGGGATTTGAAAAGGGCGACAATCTCACTTGTAACACGGTCTACAGAACCAGCCGGGCAGCTTTTGAGGACATTCAGAAAATCATCCACGTACCGGTAGACCAAATGGACCACAGTACTCGGGAGATCCTGGCTAATGCGCTGATCGGCGGCGGCCAGGTAGATGTCGCAGAGGACTGGCGCGATTGACGACCCGATGCAAATGCCATTCTTTTGCACGAAGTACTGACCACTGTGCTGAACAACTGTAGATTCAAGATAGAACTCCAGAAGGCGAAGAAAATTATCACTGCTCACACCCGAGCTGTTCTGAAAGCGCACTTCACCCGACTTTTGAATCACATCGCGCACAGCTGCGTACAGGCCACTATGCGGAACGGAATAAAAAAGGTCTTCTACGTCGATAGTGAAGCCAGTCGTAGCGTCTGTTCTGCTTTTGAGTCGCTGTATCGCTTCTGACGAGCTCCTTACCAGAAAAGGGTCATCTATAGGCAGGCCGTTCAAGTGACGTTCAAGATTTGCACCGACTTCAGCTTGCCACGTACCCTTTTCCGAGATGATGGTCCTCAGATGGCAGTCGGGCTTATGTGTTTTGCCCGTGAAGAAGACTTCCAAGAAAGAGTTTCGTGCCTTCTCAGCCAATGATCGGATTCCATCGAGATGAAAATTCGTCAGTAGACTTAAAGCAATAGCTTTCTGTCTACTGGGCCGGAACTGGACCTTCTTGAAGTTCGTCTCGAGCGCTACCACAGTCTTCTCCTGGAACAAGTGTTAAGGGAGGATGACAAATCCGCCTTCTTTGTCGCTTTGTAGTGTCATAAGTTTTCCCTCCTTGAGGCGCTTGGCGATGGACACTATGGGAGGCTTAGCCTGCGTGAGCGAGGCCCCACAGCGGCGTAGCATATCGACACCGTCCCCAATGGCACGCGCCTTGTCTTGCTCCGGAACGTTTTGTGCCATCTGCCGCACCATTGCCAGAAGCTGGTACTTATTTGAAGGTGGTTGAAAGCTGAATTTTGTCCCTTCTGTAGGACCTTCAAGTTCTCAGACGAGATGCAAGCAGCTCCGCGAACGGTGACGTTAGTCGTAGGCGGGTTCTTTTCCTTCGTCCTCAGAAGGTACGGACGGGACTGGTGCCACAAGAATTCAGTCGTTTGTGCTGCGAGCTTTATGTACTCATCGTACCTGCAGCTCGAACCGTTGGAATGTGGCCTCTGAAGCACTAGTACTCCGAGCCAATCATGGAAGAGACGCACTTGCCTCCAGAGCTCTGACTTCAAAATCTTGCACATACGTCGAGCATGCCCCCAAGACGGCTCCACAGGTCCGAACAACAACTGCACTTCAAACGGTACAATTTTCTTTTTGAGATAGAAGGAAAGGATCGTGGCCTCGCAAGTAGAGATCGCGATAAGATTCACGCAGGTTATGGCGGCATCTTGCTTGCTCCAGGTAGATAGAAAAGAGCCCAATGTAGAAGAAATCTGATGAACTAAAGTGGCTGTTTGGGCTTGTTGGTCAGTGATCATGGTTGAAGAATGCAGCGCGAAAAGACAGGGACAAACGAAGAAGTAGACAGGACTGGCGCTGACTACCAACACATTTATTCGAAGAAATGAGCAGCTTTTATAATGCCATCCAAGACCCACGTGACCAGATAAAGCAGCAGGCGTGTTCCTAAGAACTTTTTAACTTTTTCTTAGACTCTGTATGGCTTTCAGCATTTGACACAGCTTTCGCGTAGTGTTCCTTTTGTTGTTTTGTCTCTTTGACTCTGCTTTGCTTCGACTTTTACACAGTTTTGCGGTATTGTTTTGGTTTGGCTTTTGTTCTTTGTTTCTGCCAATTGCCTCACATGAGTGGACAGCAGTGGATGATAATTCATTCTTTTGTTACTAGATTTTTTTTGTATCATCCTGGTCATTTAGCCATGCATGTTTTAGGCACCAGGTTGACGTTGCGTCGCCTCGATGTGCTGTTACCATAGAGTAATATAGAAGTAAAGAGCGGACACTCCTGTAGGCCCCAGTGGCCGACTTTTGTGCACAGCGCACCTAGCGGACCCGGAGAAACGCACTGGCCTCAGAGATGATAGACGAAAACAGGAATCTTGGAGGCTCTACTTTCATTTTCGGTTTCGTTCTCGCATGCATAGCGTCGGTTCGTGCAGGTTTGCCCACGCGTCAAGTGCACGGAACTTTGCATTGCTATTACCTGCTATTACCCTACCGCTTGGAGTCACGCAAAAGAACGTAAATGCAACGACACAATCACACAAGATGACCTTGACTGAGGTGTGTTTTTATTATGCAAAACATGCTTGAAAAACATACTTGAGAAAAGTTATTGGCATGAAGCTTTTGCTGACGCAGGATGGCATAACCAAGCCATACTTTACAGTTCATGAAAAGACACACACACCCACACACACACACATACACGCACACACACACGCACACACACGCAGGCACGCGCACACACACACGCACGCACACACGCACACGCAGGCACGCACACGCACGCGCACACGCACACGCACACACACACATATATATATATATACACATATATCTGCCAAAAATGTTCAGTTATGACCATTACGAAAAGTGAGGAACACCACCTTGATAAATTAATCTGCAAGTTTTCACGTGCTTAAAGGAATAGACACACCGTTCTTTGATCTGTTATTTATAGCTTGTAATCATGCTTATCAGAATGTTACACATGGATGAGCAGGAGACATTTTTTTTTTCATTTAATTACCTTCAAGGCCAGCGGGCATAGCAGAAAAGAGTGCTGGTGCAGTAGAAAAAGTTGGGACAAAAAAGACAGTGTAGTGAATATATGTACATAAACAAATGAAATTGTTGATGTCTGGGAAACAGGTTGCCTAAATGCACTAAGGATAGGTAACAAAAATGTCTCACAGAACAAGCAAGCAAAAAAGCAGCTAGGCATAAGTAACTATTCCAAACAAATGCAGAAGAAAGCCGACAGTCGAGGCAAAGATATAATACAAAGAGCACGCGTTACAAAATGTTCCTGCAGTAAAAAATGAAACGAAGCCATGGCAGGCAACACCCTCATGAGGTTATGTCATGTTATTAGCAGGTTATTTAAAGCAACTGCTTTGAATTCAGCCTTATCAGCTTTACCAACGACAGTGGAGAAAAAGATTTACATAAGACAGCTAAATAATTCAATACTGATTATCTTCTCTCCCCTGTTTTGTATTGAACAGCCGAGCGAGGACAACAACATCAAGAAGCTCAAAGAAGCGTCACGCCCGGCGTACTGCACCCATGCTTTTTCCCTGGGGAGAGAGATTATTCTTTAGCAATTGTATCGGGCTTGATGCTTGTTGAACCTATCTCCGCAAATTTGGCGTAAGTGGTGCTGAAGTGCAAGTACAGATCAGAATGTCTAGATTTACGCACAACACATGGCAGAAGGTGACACCAAGGGTGACTTTAACCAAAATAGCACTGGATCGGTAGAAAATATTAGCAGGCAGTAGTTGTCCCAAGACGATGTTTCAGCTATCAGACGTGATAGGTGCACTTGCAAGATGTGCAGCGTCAAAAATAAATACGGCTACGCTTGAAGTTTACAACGATATTTTAAACTGAATGTGGATGCTTTCGACGAGTAGAGCTGAAAGTAAATGAAAAAAAATATAACACGTGTGTGCACAGACTGACGTCTCCACAGAAATTCAGCTTACGATGAAAACAAGTGGCAACATTAAGCAATTAAAATGTATACCTGCTGTCTCGTGGCAAACAGAAGAATTTTGTGCCTGGCTTCCTTCGAGTTTTTTCATTGTTGCCGCACCACGTGACACAGCAGTACCTCCCGTAGCCCCTACTTCCCAGTGGCATGGCCTGAGAACATAGAAAAGCCACAATTTTGCATATCGGCAAATTCCTGCGCTGAGATAAACCTAATGAACACTAACAAAAATACAAAATACACAATTTCTCACAACGCATGCTACGCGTGGCTAACCAAATTCACACAAAGGCGATATCATAGTTGAATTCACATGTCCTGAAGCCGCCGTGTGCAGCTTTAGTAAATAAAACCAACGGCCCTGGCGCCGAATGCTACAGTTATGCGCTATTTCTTGTTAGAAATATGCGTATTTAGGGCTATGCCCCCCAGCGAGACACATAGAGGAATATTTACGTGCAGACAGTACAGCAAGAATAGCGAACTGCGGTCTTACCAAGAAACAACCGTCGCAGCACCACAGCAGTACACAAAACGGACGTGCCCACGAAGCTTGCAGACGCCGCAAAAAAATACAGCCGCTCACACCGTCGGTCCGTCGCTCACTGCCGCCTGGACGTGCTTGCCCGTTGGCTTGACGCACTTAAAAAACGCCGCTGTTGCTGACGTAACTGCGGCCGTAGGCGTGCAGCGCACGTCACTGCAAGCCAAGACATGCCAAGACCGTACTCTTCTTCTTTTTTTTATTTGCACGTTCAGTGCCGTCTGGCGGAAACGGGGAAGCGGCGAACTCGGCCGCGAAAGGGCCCGAGTGTCCGCTCTTTACTTTTATGTTACTCTATGCTGTTACTTCCATGTTGTGTGCAATGATGTGTATCAGTGTTAGATAGATTTCCCACGCCTGCTGCTTTATCTGGTCACGTGGGTCTTGGATGGCATTATAAAAGCTGCTCGTTTCTTTGAATAAATGGGTTGGTAGTCAGCGCCAGTCCTGTCCACTTCTTCGTTTGTCCTTGTCTTTCGCGCTGCATTCTTTAACCATGATTATTAGTGGCGCAAATGTTAACTTACAAAGTTTCTTTATTTGAAAGTGTATCAGATTAAACGGAAACTCCGGCGAATTCTTGGCTGTAGTAACTTAACAGATTGTTTGTACTGCTGAATGCTGTCTGATCACAGTACAGGACTTCACTTTTAACAGTAATCAGACAATAATTAAAAAAAGCAAAAACCATGAATCAAAATCTAAACTCCCGCGCGCGGTCCAGAGAACTGCTTTCCAGTCAGTGAAGACGGCACAGGTTGGCAAGCGAGTCGCATGCCCTACCTCCCACCCTGCACCGTGCGGAATAAGCACCGAAAATAAGCGATTCTTTCTGAATATAATAAGGCATTGACAGCAACAATTCAAGAGTAAGTTTTAGCGCAAGGCGTCCCCCATTTTCCGACGTAACGCCGCAACTGCAACTGCGAAGGGGAAGCCTTCATTTTAATTTCAGATTATAAAACAGACAACCTATATATTAGGAAATCCTACGCTGCCTTTACAGGTTCGTATATACAACAAATGCCAGCTGTCGCTAAGACAAGACAGGCTGCGGTGTCGGCAGATCGCTGCTGTGCACAATATGCTGCCCGGCATCGCTTGTATTTATCGCCACCAACTGCTCCTAAAGTTGCGCCTTGACGGAGAGATGGAGAGCATCATCCGACGCCAGTTGCAGTTTTACAACCCATATTAGTACCCGCAACACCCTTATGAAAACAAATGTGCGGCCTGCCTTCAGAGCTGAAATGCTGCCGCAAGAAGCATATTCGCTAGAATTTGGGGTCATTTTTGCGCTCTGACACCTTGATGCGAGTTGCGTGTGTAGCAAAAAAAAAATTGCTGTGATTATGAAGGCGACCGAACGATATTGCTTGTCCACATTCCTTCTTTAGCATTGTTATCAACTCAACTGCTTCAATTAGCATCAATTATTTTGTTGCAGTTTGCTTCTTGCCGTAATATTAGAAAGTAGGGTTTAATTCAATAAACTAAGACACATCCTAATCAACTTACCTCTACTCGCTTCCTCTTCATTGCTGCCTCTCAGTATATCGGTGGTTTAGGAGGCGTCCCGTGCAGGAAAAACGTAGGCACAACATCCGACTTCAACCACTTGCTACTTGCGAGACCAAATTCCTCCATCAGAAGCTCGTTTTTTTTTTTTTTTTGGCAGAAGTCCCTCGTGAAGATTCCAGACACACACGCTTTCGCGAATTCGGGAACTAATTTTGGTGCCAGATAGCATGAATCCATTTTTCGCGTACCTCTTTGTCATTGGAAATTTATGGGAAACCACTGTCTTATTTTTTTCGTTTAGTCATTCTTAAATTCTATAACACAGCTCCAGCGACAACCCATTGCTCCAAGAACCTCAGTGCACTAAGTGAGAGCTAAAACTAGAGAGTAAACTCACAATGCCGCTCGCAAACAGGTCTACGCGTCCTTCTGCGTTTCAAGAGGTTGTTCCAAGCAGCGCCGCCGTACCGCAGCCCTGTGCCGGGCTGTGCCAAGCATGAGCACAACGCGTAAGTCTATAGGCGAATCCACATATATTTCATGCAATTGAGCCACCTTCAGTCTTCTCAGTAGCAAGTCACTGCCGAGCAGGGCCTCTGCATGGTCGCCGGCGTATGATTGACGCTGCTTGACAACCTGTGTTATCATCGAGTGCAGGGTTGGCCGGAAAAAAACTCCTGCTGGGCAGCTTGAGTCGCGATTTGGGGGGCTACCTTTGAAATTTTATTGCGAGAAAATTACAGCCTTAGCTGTGCTGTATAGCAAACACAGTCTTGACACACAAGAGAACTTGCGATACAATTTTCTTGACGTAATTGAGCCTCGAAAATTCGCCGGTGTTCCCTTTCAGTGTACGCAAGCACTCCTCGGAGGACAGCATATCTCCGCTGGAGCACGCCGTGTATCTTGGCTGTCGCCGCCGCTTGCAAGCGGTTTCCCCTATACGCGAGAAAGTGAAGACGGCGGTGCCAGCCGTACCAACACGTCACATTGCTGTCTTTCTCGCGCACATGGAGCCCACTCATACGGCTTTTTTAGGGGAATACTTTGTTTTTAAGATGGAATTTTTGAACATTGCTGTCTTCTCAATGTTTAGCCCTCTCTTCTAGGCGCTGAAGCCGATGCCGGCCGCGGTAAAACCGCACGCGTGGTGGTGATTACGGCACGATTAAACGTTTTCAACACACAAGAGCGCAGGCTGCACCGGCACGGACATAGAGTTGGGGGATATCATTCATCTGTTGTGTTATTTTGCCTGTGCATTGCGAAGTGTAAACCGGTTATCATGCGACACCTATGGCGTGGTGACCTACAGCTGCCAGCTTAGCGAAAAATAGCAAGCCAGCTTAGTCTGGAGTATAACGAGGTTACAGTGTATCTCCTTGCGCGATATAGTTCTTTTCAGGAGGCCTCCGCATTGTGCCTTACTGTTGTGTTATTGTTCAGCTGTAAATGTTGTGTATCCTTTACGGTGTTTTTAACCCTATAGCGAAAAGCTGACATGGCCTTATCGGTAAATCTATGCCATAGCCTTTTATATCATCACGGCTACATCTCAGTTTGCATTTAAAGCATGACATTCCCAGCCAAAAGATAATATAGGATCGTAATGTTCCATTCATGAAACATTTTATGCTGTGTGGAAAAAAAAAAACGCCTGCAACGTGATGAAATGCTGCAGACTGAGTGGCAATACAAGCAGCCAGTCGTCATCATTTGTTAACCGCTTGCAGTACTGTAGCTCATAAAATACAGGTGAATTATATCAGCCGCAATTTTCGTAACTACAACTTTCGGCTGGAGACCAACAAAAAAAAAGCATAGATTATTCACATTGGCAGCAAGACACGTTACCCAGCATGCATAACAACAAGCATTGCAATTGAAGAACCTTAGTTGCATTGCTAACGGGATCATTATTGACAAACGTTTATTATTTTTGCACATCTCCCTTTGCGACGAACGTTGTGACGGACGTGTCATATTGTAACGAGGGTCTTGTGCAAGATGCCTTCGTTCAAGGTAAGCACTGTTTGTCCTTGAAGAATCAACAGAATGCTCCGCAGATCTTCGCGACCCACGCAGTCCTTCAGTTCTGTAGACGCCGCAAGGAGGAAGAAACAAATGCAATAATCTTTCGGTCCTGCCGTCCTGAATGAGCACACGAACGTACACGCAAAAAACCATGGCATTGACTACTTCACTTCACAGACGCACTAAACTAGGACATTTCACGAACAACACTAAAATCACAGAACTGGTAGAGTAATGATAACAAGTTTACATAGCGAAGATGAGCAATTAGCACTAAGAGCACCCATATATCACACAGTGCCCTACCTAGTCTTAGCTTTCCATGCCAGCTTAGAAATTAATACCTTCCATTGTGGCGTAATCACATGAATGCGAACAGTTTTATTTTAGAACTGGCGGGCAGAAATATGACACTGTTTTGGGTCCAAGCTTATAGGGTGGAATACTCCGTCATGTTTTGTGTGCTCACATATTAAAGGAGTATAGACACCTTGTTTTTGGTTGCGTGTTTTTTTCGTTGCAGTGATCACTAAGGCGTCACTGTATACAGATCAGACGTGGTGTTCGGCTGTGACTACTTAGTAACTAGTAATCGCATTTCTTCTTTCACCTGTTTCGGTTTCAACTGCTTAACAATGTCTATGACCTCAAAAGCAAGTGCAGGTCACGTGAGGCATGAGAATAGTGTGATATATTGACTGCTTCGTTGTTCGAATTCAGTACAGTGCTACCTAAAAACACGCAAACTCGAGAAAAAAACCAGCCGTCATACTGTACTTTAGTTTGCCAATCAAGTGACCTATTCTAACTTTTGGTGCCATTGAAATCGATTCCGTGTTTAAACCAGATACGCGACAGGCGAGAGAACGAATTCTAGGGCTATTTATTTAACTATCTTTGGAGCATACCACGCCGTGACCCATATGGAGTAATGTCACATATCACTGCAAATACTGAAATGTGCAACCGACATTTTGTGTCCATACACATTTACACAAAAATAGCGCGCAAACACAAATTGGAAGCTGAGATCACTCCCGCTTATCGAAATATCCTGAAGCAGGTAGCAGGCTGGCATTATCTCCTGGCCGTGGTTTACAGCAGTTCGGTATTAAAATATAATGGCAGGTAAAACGACAGCAGTAACTGAAATCTGTGAAAACAAACCACTGCCCTGCATGAGGAGGGGAAAATAATTTAGGGACGCAAGAAATACGATATGTACTGGCTATTAGGCATGCATATGCAGGTGCCCAAAACCTTTTCGTACACCTAAGCCTTTAAAAAGCTTGATTTCATGCTGCATAAAGTTGCTGGCTACTTTTGGGGGTGGCGGTATTGATGTCGTGCAGGGGATTGTGGAGCTTTACCATCATAAATGGCTCTCAGAATAATGATACTGTAAAGCCGTGGAACATTTTCTCCGTCTGCATATTGCGAAGTATTTAGTGGCCACGTGCACGTGTGTCTGGCTACTAATTGAAAATTTGATCCTTCATGCTGAAGGCGTGGCAATTCAAGTAGGAGCCGCCACTCGCAATCATGAAATAGTCTTAGGGTTGCTTCAATGAGAGTGTTATATTTCATATGCTTTCGGTCACAACGCGATCACACAGCAATTAAACTGCAATGCACTACAAGAAATGACGTTAAATATGTACACTTTGTACACCGGTTGAAAGCACCTTGCGAAAAGGAGCACCCTTCGCATGAATGGGAGATGTAGCACAGCCGACAGTATTGCGAGCACAGCTGCGAGGAATGCAACTCATTTATTACGGGCTTGATTATTATTTGCGTGAACGCTTAAACGCAATCAACCAAAATGTTTCGTCGATGTATTATGGAACACAGCGAAAGTGAAATATTCTTTATAAATGTGGTGTGCAGAAAAACTACTAGAAAACTTGGAGTACCAACACAAAGCATTAGACAAAGCCGAATATGTTTATTTTTCACAGCATGAGTACTGGTTTTACTGCTAGACACGTCTCTAAGAAAGCACTGCGCTGCCATTGCAAGTGTCGTGGAGCATTATCATCACCAGCCTGACTACGCGCACTGCTGGGCAAAGACCTCTCCCATGTCTCTGTATTTGACCCTGTCCTTTGCCAACTGCGGCCATCGTATCCCCTCACGCTTCTTAATCTCATCCCCCCCACCTAACTTTCTGGCGCCCTCTGCCACGCGTGCCTTCTCTTGGAATCCACTCAATCCCCCTAATGACCAGTGGTTATCTTGCCTTCGCATTACATTTCCTGCACTAGCCCATTTCTTCCTCTTCATTTCGACTAGGATGCCTTTAACCTGCGCTTTTCCCTCACCCACTCTGCCCACTTGCGGTCTCTTAATGTTAGACCTATAATTTTTCTTTCCATAGCTTGCTGCATTGGCATTAACTTAACCTGAACCCTTTTCATTGGCCTGCACGTTCCTGCCCCATAGGAGAGTACCGGTAAGAGGCAACCGTTGTACACTTTTCTTTTGTGGGATATTGGTAAACTGCCATTCATGATCTCAGAGAACCTACGTATGCGCGCCACCTCATTTTTATTCTTCTAGTTATTTCCCTCTCATGATCCGGGTAATGGTTAGTTATCTTTGGTTATCAAGTAATTCTTAAAATATTATTCCTTAAAACCTGCTTTCGCAATGCCAACTCCAATACCAAAGAATGCTTAATAAAGGAAACATTCTTCAGAGGCTGAAAGGACCAATTCAGCTACGTAGTGTGTTGATCTGGCGCAGAAAAATCATGCAGTAAAAGCTTAGTTGATTTATGCTTTATTTGCAACGGAGGCAAAGGAAAGTAGAAAGCAAAAAACAGGAAACATAAAGCTCTTCTGTACTTGTTAACTTCGCGAAGAAGTGCAACGTGATGTCCTAAATTATAAGCACCTTCAGCAGTGACAACGAATGTTCAGCTTTAGGCGGTGCTATTCTGCCATGTTAAGAATGACAAGACTGTAGGTTATAGGTTGCATCATCGTTTTTTTTTTCATTTGGCCAAATGTCTCTGACTGCAGTGTCCTGAAGTCTAGCGACCTGCACGGCATGACGTAGATTTAGTGGAGGCATATGAAAAATTGGCAGGCTGCTCGGCTACGTTTCATGCCCTCGGTGAAAGGTATCCATTACACACGAGATGGTCAATCGAGAGCGACAACAAAGTCGTGTTTAATATCTTGACAGCACTCCTTTTTTCGCCAAGCCGCCGTTTCTATGAGTATCTGCGTCAGCACTGAGAAACACCTTCTTTTGTCAAGCTCTTCCCAGCAAAGCGCTTATCACGACAGTATTGTTATATTCCGCGTAAATTCAATTTTTTCTTGCTGTAAAGTTTACCTAGGAACAGAGGAAGAACCGCACATTTGACTAAATATAGGAGAAACGCAGAGGCCCATAATTGTCGATATTGTTTAGCAGAGCCCCCATACTTACGCAATACGAACAGTATTTTAAAAGCTTTTAAACTGCTTACGCAGATACACACCGATTGCTAAAATAATGGCGAGTATGCCATGTATTTAGAAGTGCCAGTGCTTAAGAACACAGAACCTCGAATTCTAAAGCATGGCATGTATTCCAGTATTGTTCGCACTAATAATTTTTTCAGCATATATATTATGGCTTTTAACTCTGTTGTCACCAGGAGTCGTGTGAAAGTCAGGTGACCCACCGCTAAATATAGCCATGCACCTCAAGTAGTTGTCCGATGCTGACTATTTCTCTAGTATTGGTATCATCGAGAAAACTTGTTTCTGATAAATTTTAACGCAGAGAAGAAACTTAACAGTCAATTTCGTGCTGAGGAAGACATATAGCGAACTTGAAGCTCACAGAAGCCTTTCGATAAAAGGAGACTTCCATTTACAATACCACATTTTACTTATTAAAATAGGCATTCATTCCGTTCTAAACTAAATTTCGTTTTATCGAATACAATAAAGTTATATAGGTTAAAGCTAGTACTACATGTTGTATTACCAATTTAAAAAAATTTTGTGTTTCTTCACTAGCAACGCGGCGGGAGTCACAGAAGGAATTACATATGTAGGTACACGGAACGAGATGCTACAAGGACGAAAGACTCGTGCGAGCAAGAGCCCCGTCATTAAGGTACGAACGCGCACTTATGTTTTGCGGCAGTAGGGAACACTCTGGAGTCGTGTCGAACTCCGCATTCCCCACCGCCGCGGCGGAAGATTCTGCCCGCTGTTGAGGCGAAAGCCGCTTTCGGTTTTTGATCTCTTTCAGATGAAGCATGCTCTGCCTCTCCAACAAGCGCTACCTAAATACTACAAGCTACATAGACACATCCATGTACACACACGCACTGATGACTACGACTTGTAATGAGAAGTGAAATATTGGCTGCCGACAAAAAAGTGACTTACACGTGAAGCAGAAAGCTAAGTGAATAAAGCGCAACGATTTTATTAATACTCGTAGGAGCTTTGTCTCATGGAACGTGAGCTGCATTTATGAAAGTATGAACCAAACACAGAGCTTGTGTACTTATTGTGCAGCAGCTCAATTGCGCCCCGAAAAACCTAACGCCTGAAAACATAATCATATAGACAATATATATCAAATTTTCTAAGGAACCTTCCCTTCGGGGCCTTTCCTGAGCAAATAATTTGAATTGAAATGCCAACTTGAGGGCTCCCTCAAATAATCTGTGAGCTCCATTTTTCTGCTTCCTTTGTTCTTCAAGCCCGACTTTCTTTAATCTATCTATTGGGCACCAACCTAATCAAGTAGTGCATCTTTTTGTTGTTACACAAATTTTCCCAGAATATGATAAGCAGAATAACGCGCTCTCAGATCACAAATTTAGAAAATTGGCCGGCATTGATGAAACATGGGTAATAGCGACCACTTGTTTGGGGTCAAATAGAGGAAGCAAAATGCGATTCAGCCACACCCTGCACAATCACTGAGTGCTTTGTCTATAGCAATGTACAATGAAGTCTATTTCTGTAGTTTTTCTATCAGCCAGCTCGAAAATTAGAAGTGAGTTCCAATGAACACCTCAGAAATTTCAGGTGACCGTAGAAAAAGAAACAACCAAGGCGCATGCGAAGAGAAGACTAAAGGCCCGGCAGCTGAATTTATAAATTCTGGCTTTCTGATCCTCACGGAAAAATGCAGTAATATGCATGAATATCAGTTACACAGAGGTTCAGCAGTTCAGACTACGCAGGCTTTTTTTAATTCACACCTATGAATCACGAAGGCTACATTTAGAGTTGACTCGCACAAAGCCATTTTTAGGCACCTGTATGTAGTGACTGAAAGCGTTCATATGAGTAGGGGATACCTCTAATTTACCGATATCACTGACAAACGACATATACAGACTGACATTATACGGCGTTCTCTAATATTCCGAAGCACCGGAACATGCTCTGGGACAACGTTCTCTTGCCACAGAAAAAACCAGTCCGATAGCGCTAAAATCATATTAGGAGTACATATTTGGATTCCCACTACAGGTGTACGTACACATAAAATGAAACTGCTCGCATTTTTTTTTTTTTCACAGAGCAGTTCCGGTTCCAGAAAAAACAAACTGTGGCGACCTCACAAGTGCGTCCTCCTCACACCACCACATAGGATACTGCGAAATGCGCGGCGAAAGTCGGTGTTGAACACTGTGTAGATCACGGGGTTCAGGGCCGAGTTGACGTAGCCCAGCCATGTGATGAAGTTCACGAGGCGATCGGATTTGACGCAGTCGTCGCAAAACGCCGCCGTAACGTACATGATGAAGAAGGGTAGCCAACACAGCACGAACACACCCATCACGATACCGAGCACACGTGCAGCCCGCCGCTCGCGGGAGAGCGAGATCCGCTGGCGCTCCTCCCAGCAGGTGAACACCTTGACGCTGGGCGGCCTGCCGTTCTGTTCGATCGTCACGCTGGTGTCGGCCAGCGAGGGTCGGCTACCGCCCTGGCCTCGCGGCTGTGGAGGCGGCGTGTCCTCCGAGGAGGAAGGGTGTCGCTCCTGGAGCAGTGCGACTGACGGTTCGGCACTTGTCGGGCAGCGCGTCGCCGGGCTGGGCACCTTTGCAGCGGCGTTGGCACGCTCCCGCAGCCTCCGGCGGGTGGCCAGGAAGATCTTGATGTACACGATGGTCATTATGAGAAGCGGAATGAAGAAGGAGCCGCTTGCGGAGTACAGCACGTAGCCAGTCTCCTGCATGTGACGGTTTGCGCGAAAAAAGTTAAAATCCGTGGCCATACTTTACGTGGTTATAGGAGCACATGTCGCAAAAGAAAAGGAATGACAGAAGGTTTTGTACTGATGTAAAGCGAGCGTTCTAAAAACACTAGGAACACTGGAGAAATACATCCGTGATACCCGGGAAGTGGAATGAGGGGCTCGTTATAAATATGAAAGAAGCCAACAGCCACAGAAACCAAGGGGCACAGGGGATTTTTTTTTTAAATTAATTTATTTATTTTGTGGTGTTGATCAATTTAGAATATTACTGAACATGTCATCGCTTAAAGCTAATTTAGAAAAGCAGAAGAAAAAACAACCACTGCCGCCGGTGGGATCCGAACCCACGACCTCCGAATTACGCGTCCGGTGCTCTACCTCTGAGCTACGGCGACGGCTGTCAAATCTTCTGCTTTCGGGGGTATTTATGTTTACAAGTAACCTAACCTTGAGAGTGTTCATCAGCGCCACCCACGTTCATAAGCGGCGGACGTAGAACGTCCTGAGTAACCGCAGGTAGTGACGTAGAACGTCATCGAACGGAGAGGGTGGAAGCTGCGTGAGAACCCTCTTATGCTTCCTATGGAGTCAAGGCTGCCAGAACCGAGGCCCTCGCTAAGCAATTAAGCAAACAAGGGAAGTGGAATGAGGGGCTCGTTATAAATATGAAAGAAGCCAACAGCCACAGAAACCAAGGGGCACAGGGGATTTTTTTTTAAAATTAATTTATTTATTTTGTGGTGTTGATCAATTTAGAATATTACTGAACATGTCATCGCTTAAAGCTAATTTAGAAAAGCAGAAGAAAAAACAACCACTGCCGCCGGTGGGATCCGAACCCACGACCTCCGAATTACGCGTCCGGTGCTCTACCTCTGAGCTACGGCGACGGCTGTCAAATCTTCTGCTTTCGGGGGTATTTATGTTTACAAGTAACCTAACCTTGAGAGTGTTCATCAGCGCCACCCACGTTCATAAGCGGCGGACGTAGAACGTCCTGAGTAACCGCAGGTAGTGACGTAGAACGTCATCGAACGGAGAGGGTGGAAGCTGCGTGAGAACCCTCTTATGCTTCCTATGGAGTCAAGGCTGCCAGAACCGAGGCCCTCGCTAAGCAATTAAGCAAACAAGGGAAGTGGAATGAGGGGCTCGTTATAAATATGAAAGAAGCCAACAGCCACAGAAACCAAGGGGCACAGGGGATTTTTTTTTAAAATTAATTTATTTATTTTGTGGTGTTGATCAATTTAGAATATTACTGAACATGTCATCGCTTAAAGCTAATTTAGAAAAGCAGAAGAAAAAACAACCACTGCCGCCGGTGGGATCCGAACCCACGACCTCCGAATTACGCGTCCGGTGCTCTACCTCTGAGCTACGGCGACGGCTGTCAAATCTTCTGCTTTCGGGGGTATTTATGTTTACAAGTAACCTAACCTTGAGAGTGTTCATCAGCGCCACCCACGTTCATAAGCGGCGGACGTAGAACGTCCTGAGTAACCGCAGGTAGTGACGTAGAACGTCATCGAACGGAGAGGGTGGAAGCTGCGTGAGAACCCTCTTATGCTTCCTATGGAGTCAAGGCTGCCAGAACCGAGGCCCTCGCTAAGCAATTAAGCAAACAAGGGAAGTGGAATGAGGGGCTCGTTATAAATATGAAAGAAGCCAACAGCCACAGAAACCAAGGGGCACAGGGGATTTTTTTTTTAAATTAATTTATTTATTTTGTGGTGTTGATCAATTTAGAATATTACTGAACATGTCATCGCTTAAAGCTAATTTAGAAAAGCAGAAGAAAAAACAACCACTGCCGCCGGTGGGATCCGAACCCACGACCTCCGAATTACGCGTCCGGTGCTCTACCTCTGAGCTACGGCGACGGCTGTCAAATCTTCTGCTTTCGGGGGTATTTATGTTTACAAGTAACCTAACCTTGAGAGTGTTCATCAGCGCCACCCACGTTCATAAGCGGCGGACGTAGAACGTCCTGAGTAACCGCAGGTAGTGACGTAGAACGTCATCGAACGGAGAGGGTGGAAGCTGCGTGAGAACCCTCTTATGCTTCCTATGGAGTCAAGGCTGCCAGAACCGAGGCCCTCGCTAAGCAATTAAGCAAACAAGGGAAGTGGAATGAGGGGCTCGTTATAAATATGAAAGAAGCCAACAGCCACAGAAACCAAGGGGCACAGGGGATTTTTTTTTAAAATTAATTTATTTATTTTGTGGTGTTGATCAATTTAGAATATTACTGAACATGTCATCGCTTAAAGCTAATTTAGAAAAGCAGAAGAAAAAACAACCACTGCCGCCGGTGGGATCCGAACCCACGACCTCCGAATTACGCGTCCGGTGCTCTACCTCTGAGCTACGGCGACGGCTGTCAAATCTTCTGCTTTCGGGGGTATTTATGTTTACAAGTAACCTAACCTTGAGAGTGTTCATCAGCGCCACCCACGTTCATAAGCGGCGGACGTAGAACGTCCTGAGTAACCGCAGGTAGTGACGTAGAACGTCATCGAACGGAGAGGGTGGAAGCTGCGTGAGAACCCTCTTATGCTTCCTATGGAGTCAAGGCTGCCAGAACCGAGGCCCTCGCTAAGCAATTAAGCAAACAAGGGAAGTGGAATGAGGGGCTCGTTATAAATATGAAAGAAGCCAACAGCCACAGAAACCAAGGGGCACAGGGGATTTTTTTTTAAATTAATTTATTTATTTTGTGGTGTTGATCAATTTAGAATATTACTGAACATGTCATCGCTTAAAGCTAATTTAGAAAAGCAGAAGAAAAAACAACCACTGCCGCCGGTGGGATCCGAACCCACGACCTCCGAATTACGCGTCCGGTGCTCTACCTCTGAGCTACGGCGACGGCTGTCAAATCTTCTGCTTTCGGGGGTATTTATGTTTACAAGTAACCTAACCTTGAGAGTGTTCATCAGCGCCACCCACGTTCATAAGCGGCGGACGTAGAACGTCCTGAGTAACCGCAGGTAGTGACGTAGAACGTCATCGAACGGAGAGGGTGGAAGCTGCGTGAGAACCCTCTTATGCTTCCTATGGAGTCAAGGCTGCCAGAACCGAGGCCCTCGCTAAGCAATTAAGCAAACAAGGGAAGTGGAATGAGGGGCTCGTTATAAATATGAAAGAAGCCAACAGCCACAGAAACCAAGGGGCACAGGGGATTTTTTTTTAAAATTAATTTATTTATTTTGTGGTGTTGATCAATTTAGAATATTACTGAACATGTCATCGCTTAAAGCTAATTTAGAAAAGCAGAAGAAAAAACAACCACTGCCGCCGGTGGGATCCGAACCCACGACCTCCGAATTACGCGTCCGGTGCTCTACCTCTGAGCTACGGCGACGGCTGTCAAATCTTCTGCTTTCGGGGGTATTTATGTTTACAAGTAACCTAACCTTGAGAGTGTTCATCAGCGCCACCCACGTTCATAAGCGGCGGACGTAGAACGTCCTGAGTAACCGCAGGTAGTGACGTAGAACGTCATCGAACGGAGAGGGTGGAAGCTGCGTGA
The DNA here is from genome assembly GCF_055824585.1 of Amblyomma mixtum. Lineage (NCBI taxonomy): Eukaryota > Metazoa > Arthropoda > Arachnida > Ixodida > Ixodidae > Amblyomma > Amblyomma mixtum. The sequence goes on along the minus strand of NC_143012.1, from coordinate 261,132,045 downwards.
GAACCCTCTTATGCTTCCTATGGAGTCAAGGCTGCCAGAACCGAGGCCCTCGCTAAGCAATTAAGCAAACAAGGGAAGTGGAATGAGGGGCTCGTTATAAATATGAAAGAAGCCAACAGCCACAGAAACCAAGGGGCACAGGGGATTTTTTTTTAAAATTAATTTATTTATTTTGTGGTGTTGATCAATTTAGAATATTACTGAACATGTCATCGCTTAAAGCTAATTTAGAAAAGCAGAAGAAAAAACAACCACTGCCGCCGGTGGGATCCGAACCCACGACCTCCGAATTACGCGTCCGGTGCTCTACCTCTGAGCTACGGCGACGGCTGTCAAATCTTCTGCTTTCGGGGGTATTTATGTTTACAAGTAACCTAACCTTGAGAGTGTTCATCAGCGCCACCCACGTTCATAAGCGGCGGACGTAGAACGTCCTGAGTAACCGCAGGTAGTGACGTAGAACGTCATCGAACGGAGAGGGTGGAAGCTGCGTGAGAACCCTCTTATGCTTCCTATGGAGTCAAGGCTGCCAGAACCGAGGCCCTCGCTAAGCAATTAAGCAAACAAGGGAAGTGGAATGAGGGGCTCGTTATAAATATGAAAGAAGCCAACAGCCACAGAAACCAAGGGGCACAGGGGATTTTTTTTTTAAAATTAATTTATTTATTTTGTGGTGTTGATCAATTTAGAATATTACTGAACATGTCATCGCTTAAAGCTAATTTAGAAAAGCAGAAGAAAAAACAACCACTGCCGCCGGTGGGATCCGAACCCACGACCTCCGAATTACGCGTCCGGTGCTCTACCTCTGAGCTACGGCGACGGCTGTCAAATCTTCTGCTTTCGGGGGTATTTATGTTTACAAGTAACCTAACCTTGAGAGTGTTCATCAGCGCCACCCACGTTCATAAGCGGCGGACGTAGAACGTCCTGAGTAACCGCAGGTAGTGACGTAGAACGTCATCGAACGGAGAGGGTGGAAGCTGCGTGAGAACCCTCTTATGCTTCCTATGGAGTCAAGGCTGCCAGAACCGAGGCCCTCGCTAAGCAATTAAGCAAACAAGGGAAGTGGAATGAGGGGCTCGTTATAAATATGAAAGAAGCCAACAGCCACAGAAACCAAGGGGCACAGGGGATTTTTTTTTAAAATTAATTTATTTATTTTGTGGTGTTGATCAATTTAGAATATTACTGAACATGTCATCGCTTAAAGCTAATTTAGAAAAGCAGAAGAAAAAACAACCACTGCCGCCGGTGGGATCCGAACCCACGACCTCCGAATTACGCGTCCGGTGCTCTACCTCTGAGCTACGGCGACGGCTGTCAAATCTTCTGCTTTCGGGGGTATTTATGTTTACAAGTAACCTAACCTTGAGAGTGTTCATCAGCGCCACCCACGTTCATAAGCGGCGGACGTAGAACGTCCTGAGTAACCGCAGGTAGTGACGTAGAACGTCATCGAACGGAGAGGGTGGAAGCTGCGTGAGAACCCTCTTACTTGTTACTTGTAAACATAAATACCCCCGAAAGCAGAAGATTTGACAGCCGTCGCCGTAGCTCAGAGGTAGAGCACCGGACGCGTAATTCGGAGGTCGTGGGTTCGGATCCCACCGGCGGCAGTGGTTGTTTTTTCTTCTGCTTTTCTAAATTAGCTTTAAGCGATGACATGTTCAGTAATATTCTAAATTGATCAACACCACAAAATAAATAAATTAATTTTAAAAAAAAATCCCCTGTGCCCCTTGGTTTCTGTGGCTGTTGGCTTCTTTCATATTTATAACGAGCCCCTCATTCCACTTCCCTTGTTTGCTTAATTGCTTAGCGAGGGCCTCGGTTCTGGCAGCCTTGACTCCATAGGAAGCATAAGAGGGTTCTCACGCAGCTTCCACCCTCTCCGTTCGATGACGTTCTACGTCACTACCTGCGGTTACTCAGGACGTTCTACGTCCGCCGCTTATGAACGTGGGTGGCGCTGATGAACACTCTCAAGGTTAGGTTACTTGTAAACATAAATACCCCCGAAAGCAGAAGATTTGACAGCCGTCGCCGTAGCTCAGAGGTAGAGCACCGGACGCGTAATTCGGAGGTCGTGGGTTCGGATCCCACCGGCGGCAGTGGTTGTTTTTTCTTCTGCTTTTCTAAATTAGCTTTAAGCGATGACATGTTCAGTAATATTCTAAATTGATCAACACCACAAAATAAATAAATTAATTTTAAAAAAAAATCCCCTGTGCCCCTTGGTTTCTGTGGCTGTTGGCTTCTTTCATATTTATAACGAGCCCCTCATTCCACTTCCCTTGTTTGCTTAATTGCTTAGCGAGGGCCTCGGTTCTGGCAGCCTTGACTCCATAGGAAGCATAAGAGGGTTCTCACGCAGCTTCCACCCTCTCCGTTCGATGACGTTCTACGTCACTACCTGCGGTTACTCAGGACGTTCTACGTCCGCCGCTTATGAACGTGGGTGGCGCTGATGAACACTCTCAAGGTTAGGTTACTTGTAAACATAAATACCCCCGAAAGCAGAAGATTTGACAGCCGTCGCCGTAGCTCAGAGGTAGAGCACCGGACGCGTAATTCGGAGGTCGTGGGTTCGGATCCCACCGGCGGCAGTGGTTGTTTTTTCTTCTGCTTTTCTAAATTAGCTTTAAGCGATGACATGTTCAGTAATATTCTAAATTGATCAACACCACAAAATAAATAAATTAATTTTTAAAAAAAATCCCCTGTGCCCCTTGGTTTCTGTGGCTGTTGGCTTCTTTCATATTTATAACGAGCCCCTCATTCCACTTCCCTTGTTTGCTTAATTGCTTAGCGAGGGCCTCGGTTCTGGCAGCCTTGACTCCATAGGAAGCATAAGAGGGTTCTCACGCAGCTTCCACCCTCTCCGTTCGATGACGTTCTACGTCACTACCTGCGGTTACTCAGGACGTTCTACGTCCGCCGCTTATGAACGTGGGTGGCGCTGATGAACACTCTCAAGGTTAGGTTACTTGTAAACATAAATACCCCCGAAAGCAGAAGATTTGACAGCCGTCGCCGTAGCTCAGAGGTAGAGCACCGGACGCGTAATTCGGAGGTCGTGGGTTCGGATCCCACCGGCGGCAGTGGTTGTTTTTTCTTCTGCTTTTCTAAATTAGCTTTAAGCGATGACATGTTCAGTAATATTCTAAATTGATCAACACCACAAAATAAATAAATTAATTTAAAAAAAAAATCCCCTGTGCCCCTTGGTTTCTGTGGCTGTTGGCTTCTTTCATATTTATAACGAGCCCCTCATTCCACTTCCCTTGTTTGCTTAATTGCTTAGCGAGGGCCTCGGTTCTGGCAGCCTTGACTCCATAGGAAGCATAAGAGGGTTCTCACGCAGCTTCCACCCTCTCCGTTCGATGACGTTCTACGTCACTACCTGCGGTTACTCAGGACGTTCTACGTCCGCCGCTTATGAACGTGGGTGGCGCTGATGAACACTCTCAAGGTTAGGTTACTTGTAAACATAAATACCCCCGAAAGCAGAAGATTTGACAGCCGTCGCCGTAGCTCAGAGGTAGAGCACCGGACGCGTAATTCGGAGGTCGTGGGTTCGGATCCCACCGGCGGCAGTGGTTGTTTTTTCTTCTGCTTTTCTAAATTAGCTTTAAGCGATGACATGTTCAGTAATATTCTAAATTGATCAACACCACAAAATAAATAAATTAATTTTAAAAAAAAATCCCCTGTGCCCCTTGGTTTCTGTGGCTGTTGGCTTCTTTCATATTTATAACGAGCCCCTCATTCCACTTCCCTTGTTTGCTTAATTGCTTAGCGAGGGCCTCGGTTCTGGCAGCCTTGACTCCATAGGAAGCATAAGAGGGTTCTCACGCAGCTTCCACCCTCTCCGTTCGATGACGTTCTACGTCACTACCTGCGGTTACTCAGGACGTTCTACGTCCGCCGCTTATGAACGTGGGTGGCGCTGATGAACACTCTCAAGGTTAGGTTACTTGTAAACATAAATACCCCCGAAAGCAGAAGATTTGACAGCCGTCGCCGTAGCTCAGAGGTAGAGCACCGGACGCGTAATTCGGAGGTCGTGGGTTCGGATCCCACCGGCGGCAGTGGTTGTTTTTTCTTCTGCTTTTCTAAATTAGCTTTAAGCGATGACATGTTCAGTAATATTCTAAATTGATCAACACCACAAAATAAATAAATTAATTTTAAAAAAAAATCCCCTGTGCCCCTTGGTTTCTGTGGCTGTTGGCTTCTTTCATCCGTGATACCCGTATATCAAAAACAGTCAGCAAGAACGCTTGAACTGAGCAGCCTTACCTTTGTTTAATACAGATTTACGTAAGAAAGCGAACAAGTTATCGCGGTAATATATATAATTAATGGCCAGGAAAGTGAAAGAATTAAGGCTTTCACTCTCAGGCGTACAAACTCATATACATAGAAGGCAATCGTTACAAGGAATAAAGCACTAGCGCTCCAAGTTCCCTTGGCTGCGACCACGTGCGAATGGATTTGAACATTAAAAAATAGCGCGTGATGCAAGAAAGACAGAAAGAAAGAAAGAAAGAAAGAAAGAGAGAAAGAAGGGAAAGAAAGAAGGAAAGAAAGGAAGAAGGAAAGAAAGAGAGAAAGAAAGAGAGAAAGAGAGGAAGAAAGAGAGGAAGAAAGAAAGAAAGAAAGAAAGGAAGAAAGAAAGAGAGAAAGAAGGGAAAGAAAGAAGGAAAGAAAGGAAGAAGGAAAGAAAGAGAGAAAGAAAGAGAGAAAGAGAGGAAGAAAGAGAGGAAGAAAGAAAGAAAGAAAGAAAGAGAGAAAGAAGGGAAAGAAAGAAGGAAAGAAAGGAAGAAGGAAAGAAAGAGAGAAAGAAAGAGAGAAAGAGAGGAAGAAAGAGAGGAAGAAAGAAAGAAAGAAAGAAAGAAAGAGAGAAAGAAGGGAAAGAAAGAAGGAAAGAAAGGAAGAAGGAAAGAAAGGAAGAAGGAAAGAAAGAGAGAAAGAAAGAGAGAAAGAGAGGAAGAAAGAGAGGAAGAAAGAAAGAAAGAAAGAAAGGAAGAAAGAAAGAAGGAAAGAAAGAAAGAAGGAAAGAAAGAAAGAAAGGAAAGAAAGAAAGAAAGGAAGAAAGGAAGAAAGGAAGAAAGAAAGACAGAAAGAAAGAAAGAAAGAAAGAAGGAAAGAAAGAAAGAAAGAAAGAAAGAAAGAAAGAAAGAAAGAAAGAAAGAAAGAAAGGGAAACAGCTGTGGCATGATGCTGTCCCAAATCCCTGGTAATGAGGGTAGGGTAAACATCGCCATCATTACATGCATACATTCATACAATTTTTCTCATTTTGTGTTTCTAGTGGTGTGCATACGCGGGGTCGTCTTCTGTGCGAAGCAATATTGAGCCATGGAATCTAAGGTTTGTTGAAACCTTATCTCGTTAGGTAGTAAGCTCCTTCCATCTGCACGTAAACTGCGACTAATGGTACGGGTGAAAAGAGGACGTTTCAGCTTCCATACGGAAGCGGTACAGTAAATCGTGAACACAGCAGTTTTTGCCAATTTATGCAAGGTGTCTAGCACGACTATGGAAATTTACTTTAGCATGGTGTTGAGTGACCAAGAGTTCTGCAAGGAAGCCTCAGCGTCTCTTTTTGGCCGAAGCCCCTTGTCGGTGTCTCCCTTTCTTTTGAAATGAAGATTGCGCCCTATTTATAAGGGGCATGCAGTTGAAAGTACACATCTTGATTATAATAATCAGCGCGAGTTGTAAAGTGCACAACGCATTTCGTACTTTCTAAGCCGCATTTTTTGCGTGATAAACACTTTTCATATGTGGCGGTGACGCAACTAGAATATTTAAACAGGAGTTTAGTTTTTAATTAGGCACCTTCTCTACATGACATTTTTGTCACTCGCATTTTGTTTTAATTGGTAGTTGCGCCACTAGCCAATGCATTTATACCGCAGTACAACGAGAACTGAACTTGAGGAAAGTTAAGCAGTCTTCGATTTTTGATTGCGTAAAACTTTACGAGACCCATTAAATACCTCTAAAGGATCATATTTATACCCCGAGAAGACAGCTTATGGGATTAAAAATTTTTAGCTAGCAATATCAATGCTATCTTCTGAATAACTGGACGTTTTTCAGCACAGATGTGAAATGTTTCTTTTCTGGAACTATCATCCTGTATATTTCATGCTTGGCGTTGTTCAAGAATAAAACAAGTCAATTTTGATTCATCTTGTTTTGTTTGATAATTAAAGCTATTAAAGCGATAACGACAGGATTGTAGAACACTCTTCTCGCTTCGGAGATGTGCAAATTTTTAGAAAGCGCAAGCTCATCAACATTAGCTTTTATTTGTGCATGTTTCGATCGGAGCATAGCGCTGTTTAAGTTTGATTCAGAATGAAGGTATTTTTATTGTGTCCTTAGTTGTGTTGCTGATTACAGTAGACTAGAACGTAACCCTCACAACTGGCACGTGCATAAAGCGTGCAAATATTCGCAGATAGCTGGTCACCAGTTAAAATGCAGAGCAACGCCTTCCTTCTTTCGACACAGGTTTCTATTGCAAGAAGGAGCTAAACACCGCAGCGGACACGGGACAGAGAAAGACGACGACACAGGGCGTGTCCGCTGCGGTGTTTAGCTCCTTCATGTTTCACTAACTGGCCTCCACATCTACCCTCCTAAGTTTCTATTGCAACTCTGTTAAGCATTATATGATCGCATTAAGCGAAAATAAATGTAGTACGGCTTACTGTACGTACTGCAGAGCATTTTAAAAACTTGCGCGTATCCTGTAAGCACCTTGTACTCGTTGAGGAGCTCGTGTTCCTCAACACATTAAAGGGAAGGCTTAATATTTGACGGAATATCCTGTTACTCTTTTCAAGGAATCAGTGCCGACGTAATGTTTTCATCGCCTAATATTAGGCTCCAGCTTTTATTAGGCGTCACCGCTGAAGCTTTGCAGATGTGCAGTTTTTATTGACTGCTTTCGACCGAACTCAATTAGGCAAAGTTTTTTCAGGAGTTTTACATTGTAGGCTTATTTTGTAGTATTGTTGGCACCGTATAATATTATACTTCTACCGTCTTTTAGCTAACCTGCGCCGCTACAATACCAAGCAGGCTGGTTTCATGGGCATTAGGTGTAGGAACACTTTTGGTTCTCTGTAAAAATTTGCAAACACATGAGGCACAACGTACGAGCTCTCGTGCCACAAACCTGGGTTAGACGGCAGGGCGAGGTTTCGTCGAACTGCTCCGGCCAGTCGTTCCAGCCGATCAATGGTGGAACAGATATCAGCGCGCTGATCACCCACACCAGCAGGATGGAGAACAGCACGCGTCGAAGAGTGCGCTTCTGGGCGTAGTTGATAGGGTCATGGATGGCCCAGTACCGGTCCAGCGCGATGGCGCACAAGTTGAGAATGGAGGCTGTGCAACACAGCACATCACACGTAAGCCACAGTTCGCACATATGCAAGCCGAACACCCAGCGGCCCATGATGGAGTAGGCCACGTTGAACGGCATCACAAGTAGCGCCACGGCAATGTCGGCCACGGCGAGGGATACCAGAAATACGTTCTGCACAGTGCGAAGGGGCCGATGGTTGAAGACTGAGCCGATCACTAGCACGTTGCCGATTACAGTGAAGGCTGTGATAAAACTAAGAGAAAGAGCGGTGCCGACGGCTTCTTGAACTGACATGGCGATTCCTCCAGGATAGCTTTCCACAGCACCAGTGTCTTCAACCGAGGAGGCGTTGGCAGCACCCGCAGCGGAAGTCACGCCTGATGGCGCTGACGTCCACAGGTCTGCATCGTCCTCATCCATCAGTCCTCCACTTGGTCTCACCATGATGATTTTGAACCGTCACTGGTCGCTGTATCCTGGTTTTGGGTAGAGGGAAGACTGCTCTGCGATGACATAGCCTTGATGCCAGTCAGATGAGTCTTCATTTCGCAGTTTTGTACTGCGCCTCTGGAATAGCAGCGGCTGGTCACCAGACAGCTGGGACCACTTGACGGCAGAAACCTACGCAAAATAGGATTGCAATACATGTACGCACAATACGATTCACTATTATTGGAAAAAAAGTTGGTTTCGCTCACGCAGACAATTTGGTGAATGCTTGAGATCATTTAATGCGATAGTAGTCTGGTTGTGGTCACAAAAAAATGTCCAGCTTCTCTGTCAGAAATTTCCCTGATTGGTCGAAAGAATTCACGTGATGTTTTGGCCTCGTCGCAACTTGCACAACTTGGCAGGAGGCAACATTCCCACGGTGTTGTGAGCAAACTGCCCACTGTTACCAAATTGAGTGCCCACCGTGGCGCCAGGCGTGAGCCTAACGGGAGCTCGGAAAGAGCAGCCTCAGTCTCAGAAGCAACATGGATGGATGTGTTTGAAACATCCGCCTGTCGCGGCAGTGGCGCATTCCTTAACTGCTGCACCACTGCGCCAGCAGTGGTGGAAGATTCGCTGCAATCTACGAATGCAATTTAAACGACCGTGACCTCATCGACACCACCCCAAAGAGAACAGATAATCGGCCCAAAAAAGGAAATGGCTGATTTCACTCTGGTCCTTTGAACGACTTGCCTTTGCTAATGCATTTTCAATATTGGCCCGATTAGCTGTGCTGCAGGGGACATCACCACCAAGAAGCAACAATAGGACACTGTGAAATAGAAAACCTCAGGACTCCGAAAGCTGGGTATTCGGCCCACACCAGCAAATAGATTAAGGTTGATCAGTGCGGCTGAGTGAGTGAATTAAGGTTAATTAATGATCAGACTAGTTTAATGATATATGACTGCCGAGTGGAACGTACTCGAACCTTCTAGAAGATGATGATTTCTGCATACGAAATAAGGGATATGAAACTGGTTCCAGCAGGAGCTTTAGCGGGACCTTAGACACTCATTGTCGCCACCTTGACAACTTTGCACAACTTTAGACCCTTCAGACAACTTCTGACACTCATTGCAGGCGCAATAGCAGGCAGCCTAAATGTTATCGAATTTCCTTCTTAAAGAATGTAGCTAAGAAAGCCTACAATTTTTTTATTTGCGTCCAAACCTAAAAGACTGGGTTGCTTGTCGAAGCATAACCCTTTTTTATTTGCCATAATTGAACAAAACCGTGCAACAAAAAAGCGTAGGCAGAGGCTAAACGAAAGTGAGAGCAACCGAATGATGGTTATTTCGGAGGCGGGAATGTAAAGGCGCACCAAAATAAAATTAACCAATAACAAGAGAAAACGTTTATACACTTCTGCTGAAGACTGCGCGCAATTCAAGTTTTATAACCTGCGCAGCAAGAAATATTTCTGCCTGTGCACGAACACAGCTTGCTAATGTGCGTAACTCTCGCGAATGGTGGCAAGCAGTTTAAAAACCATCCGCACTGGAATGTGACAACAGGCTGTTAAGGTTATTTTTGACAAACAGGAGTTAACGAGCCGTGACGAGCCCTGCCGCTTAAGATATACACCAATGTATTGAAATAAAAGCTGTGGTGGTGCGGTGTAGAGGGGCTAGAGTGAAGAACCTCTGAGAAAGCAAGTACTGGAATAGAAGGAGTATATTCATAACTATGGTAAAAAAGAAGGTTTCGAGAGAGCAACTGAGACGGTAGAAAATTGGATTGCAGGAAAAACTGGACTAGTGTTTATTTTCCTTCTCGTAGCAGCCATTTGTCCTCTACCGAAAGATGGTAATATAATGATTTCGTATCTAAAGACACCTTTAGAATATCCTACTGGCTACTGCTGTGTCTGACGCTGTCAATTTTTATATTTTGTTACTGCCACAGCAACATTCACTGAAATAATTAGAACCCAAAATATACTTTTCTATGCGCTTATAAGGAGCATCGCTGGTAAAAAATAAACAAAGTAATCATTGACACGTCAACATTTTTTGTGCCTTGGACGTTTTTACGAAGTGACAAATTACAATATTGCTTTCCTTTACTTGTCGGATTAGATGAGAGGGAACAGAAAAGGCAGAGAAGTTGAACAGGAGAAGAAAACGATTTGCTACCCTGAACTGAGCCCACGCACACGTGTGTAATTAATGACAAGCGGGTTTTTTTTTTACTTCTGTCCTACTATAATATACATGTGCTATGAAAAAAAAATCGACTCTATTTATAGATGTGCCTTCAGGCTTTCTCTTTGGCGCGTTCCTCAGCCGAGAAGAGTTCGATGCCTTTTCTTCGGCCTTCAATACAAGAATAGTCACCTTAGCAGCCTTCCATCTTCGGCTACGTGTGAATAATGCCATGCCGTTGGTGACTCAGCCAGCCACGTTCCTTCTGTGGTGTGAGGCCCGCCAAGCGTTGGGCAACAAAAAGAAGATTCCTTGCCCTGGGATCTTTCGATTCCATTCTATAAGCACAGCTCTACCAACCCTTGATCGCATGGAAGCCGTGTACGAGTCCAGTAGACACAAAGGGGGACCGATTAAAATAACAGCAACGACGTGTCTTTCATTGGAGTGTCACTGGTAGAACAAGTGTGCCAGAAACAAAACATGACGAAGATAATGATCCGTTCCTATCCTTTCGTTTCCCAGTGGTGGAGAACGCCACGTTACTGCTGGTGCATAGTAAAATAATGCAGGTAATATGTACCTCGTCGCTAAGGAGACCATGCAATGCACAGCTTTTTACTTTCGGAATCATTATTTTCTCGTGTTTCTCGCGTCAGTCATGAAAAAGGAGAGGGTACTGATAGAGGAAACCGGCCGATATCTCCGCTCTTTTCTTCCTCGAACAATCTTTATACCTTACCAAGTTTGGCAAGAGATGGCTCCATGAAATAACGTGGTGCACACAGAGAACGGCTATCAAGTCTCCCTCCTAACACAACAACCCTGATCGGTTTATTCACAGGAAAATATCCAAGGACACAAAAACGATAGTTTCCAGTGCTTAAGCACAAACTGCTAGACTACATAAGCAGCGCAGTTGGCTTACTACTCACTTCCTAAGGAAAAAATGGCTGAGGCTTAACTTGGTTAAGCCTGGAGAATGAGAAGCATCATCGTGTCGCGTAATTTGGAGGCGCACAACCACAGCGACGGCCCGAGATGGGCCCCCGTTTCTCCACTGTCGTGACGTCATCGTGTCACGTGGTGTGACGTCATGTATCACGTGATTTGGAGGCGCACAACCACAGCGATGGCGCGAGGTGGGCCGCCGTTTCTCCACTGTCGTGACGTCATCGTGTCACGTGGTGTGACGTCATGTATCACGTGATTTAGAGGCGCATAACCACGGTGAAAGGCTGAAGTGGTAGCTAAAGTAGTCTGCTTCGCATAAAAATGTGCAAACTACATATCGTCATAGGAGAGCAAATTGGAAACCACGCAGAAAGAATACGCTATATATCTTAACTACCTTGCTAGTATGCCCGCTTTTTGCCATCATCTGCAAGCAGGAAAGGAAAAATCACTGCGGCTATGGCGTGCTCTACCGCGTGAGCTTCCGGCTGCAGCAGTGCCGTGTCTCACCCATTTCGGATGATTTCCGGCCGGAAGACCGTCTAGGGATCCGGAAGAACGCGCGACGTTCATCAGTAATGAGCAGATAGGGACGACAAGAATACCTCCTGTTTCTCTACTGGCGCAGTGGTAAGCAGATAAGGTCGCAGATTATTGCCTAAACTTTATGCGGTTAACAGAATTTCTGAAGAAATTCGTACAGAGCGGGACATTCCAAGTTCCTACTTCTCGATATCTGCTTCGAAATCCTTTAGTTGTGATGCTTATCAATCAACACAAACAATTCAAATTATATTGTGAAGCCTTGCGAGAGCGTTGTACGTTGATAACTTCATGTTCGCGCATGTACATTTTACATGCAAAGAAAAGCATTGCTTAAAATGCGGTTTTTGGAACAAGCTAATCAATAAATTTACGACCTTCTTCGTTATTGCTTTTCTTGAATCTGGCAGCCGGATTTCAATGAAAAAAAAATGCAAAACCTCTAGTGTGCTCTGTGATGTGTGCGCGTGCTATCGAACCTCACATGGAATAAAATAAGCCAGATCCTTCCACAACGGCAACTCATACGAGTAGCTCCTGTGTCGCTTCACGATGTTACGTTGTGTACTTACGTTAATGACGTTTTGTATTCATAACGCATAAAGTAATATCCATTTTTTCATGATACTGAGCTTGAAAGTGTCTTATTTTATCGCGACTGGTGATTTCCTCTTATCGATTTGCTGCTGATGGTGAGCAAAAGTAAGCTTTTAGGCCCACTTGGTCTCGAGAATAAGTAATTGTTGGTGTTTACTCCTAGTCCCTGTAACATAGACTGCACACGTCCCATAAAACGTCGAGAAGGCGTAACAAAAACAGCTGTATGACTTTGTAACTAGCATTGAATGCAGGGAAAGATCATGGAACAAGCAAGACGCCACGTTAAAATGAGAAACGTTGGCCTACTTTGCAACACTTAGTTACCTCTTGTTATAGTGCAGTGGTGTTATCTGGAGCCCCACCAAATACACTAAGTGTGCATTCATGCTTAGCGCGTGTTTTGAATAGCAGCTGTGAAAAGTTTCATTTGCGAAAAATCGCCTCGATATTCTTTTGAACAACAGCTTCTAGCACTGCGTTCCTCATATGCAAATGCATTAAAAGGCACGAAACATCGTCCCAGCATGCGGGCACATGACTAGTAAGCTAACTTCTTTTATTTAGCCAGAAATTCACTCTTGGTATCGGCTTCATGTTTTTCAACATATTCCGCCAATTAGAGCTCTGTGAGATGAAACCAGGGCGTGCTCATGTCTCTTTCTTAGATTGCAGAAAAAAGCTTATGAGCATTGTGTTCATTTCAACAAATCTCATTGGAAGGTAATAATTTATACAAGGACCTAAAAATTCATAAGGATAAAGGGATCGAATATTTGTTCTTTAAATGTGGAGGCCAACATTTGACGGCGTGGCTTCTGTCAGGCTTTACTTTCAGCGCAGACCTTGGTTTAAGGGCACTGAAGGCCTCAGTAACTAATGCTTCTATTGATGAAATTGAAACAGTGAACAGGCATAGAGGGAGTAAATAGCACAACACTACCAGAGTAAAGGACATCGCATGGGCTAACAGCGTTAACCTATTTGCAAAGCTACTTCCTACTCTTATTCTATAAGCGTGAGTTTCTTTAAAGACACTACTTAACGAGCTGCACTCCGGCAATATGATATTTTCTAGACCAAAGCTCGCGGCTTTTCACGGTTTGGAATTCAATATTTAAGAAATTAGGCTGCCGAAATGAGTGTAATGGATGGAGTCTTTCAGCCCGAAGGTACATACTGCTCAAATACCATCTCGGCAATGCTCTTGCAGAGCATATTTAAACCATGCAAACCACGTGTTAACATTTCTCGGGTCGTTATAATGTGTCCTTAGAAAAAACAGCAAAGAAATATCTCGAGGTAGCGTATTACCGAAGCCATCGAAAATGAATAGCAGAAAGAAAAAAACTAGGCCACATGGTTGCCTTATTAACGGCACCTTCACGTCTCACGTTCATAATTTTTTGTAAGCACCCTTATCAAGTGAAAAATAATCGAATATGCTAACCATATCATAGCATGCTAGAATTCATTTGATGCGGTGCCTTGATATGTTAGAGTTATTTTGCCAAACAGAGCGCGCGTATCTTCAGTGTGCTGAATTTTTACTGTCTACTAAAAGCAGCTATCGAGCATGTCTTTCTATTCACGCTGTCGTTGACTCTGTTAGGTCGTCTTTTACTAGGTAAACTAAGCTTCAGATAAGTTATAGAAATAACTAGATAACAACGACAACCAGTCAATACTGTTTCAACAAACATTCTTACCCCCTTGCTAGCTCCCGACCAAGCGAGATAACTATTCAAACAAACGAAATTGAATGTAGTGGCAGGGAGAGCAGCTGGACACGATGACATTCTGGTGAGGAACTGTTCACGCAATATCTAATGAAATCACCAGCGACTGACCGCTCCTTACTCCTTACGCTGACTGCACGCCTAAACAGGATGATGCGCGCAGCAATATCTCGCCCCTAGCATAGCATTGTAGACAAGTGTGCCCCCTCAGCAGGCACTCTCAAGAACATCTACTTGAGTCAAATAGTGAATGCCCTTAGCATTTGCAAAAAGTAGTGGTGTTGTTACTTTTTGAAAATGCTAAGGGCATTCACTATTTGCCTCACGTAGATGTTCTTCCTCAGAGTGCCAGCTCTGGGGCACGCTTGTCTATAATGCTATGCTAGGGGCTAGATATTGCTGCTTGCGTCATCCTGTTCAGGCGTGCAGTCAGCGTAAGGAGTAAGGAGCGGTCATTCGCTGGTGATTTCATTAGATATGACTTGAACAGTTCCTCACCAGAATGTCATCGTTTTCAGCTGCTCTCCCTGCCACTGCCTGCCTCACGTAACCCGCCGCGGTGGCTCAGTGGTTACGGCGCTCGACTGCTGACCCGAAAGACGCGGGTCGATCACGGCCGCAGCGGCCTAATTTCCATGGAGGCGAATTTCTAGAGGCTCGTGTACTGTGCGATGTCAGTGCACGTTAAAGAACCCCAGGTGGTCGAAATTTGCGGAGCCCTTCACTACGGCGTCCCTCATAGCCCGAGTCGCTTTGGCACGTTAATCCCCAATAAGCCAAACTAAACCAAGTGGTGTAGTTAGTGCTACGCCTAGCCTACCACACACCACTACCACTCTGACTAGCAACTCGGAATGTTTCGTCCATCTCGTGCGCCGGGCGAATTGTTCGAGTAGGAGGAATGTGAGCAAAGAGAACCTATCTTAAAGTGCCTATCACGCACGGACAGAGTGCTGCACAGGTGCATAGCACAGGACCAGGGAATGTCACGGAATGAGCGCAAGAGGTGCATACTGGCCGCCAGTAAGGCAGGAAATGAAGTAAGCGGTGAAAGTACCTAGGTCGCCAGCGTTGGCACAAGCATAATGGACACTACCGCAACCCGCAACTCCAGTCCGCTTACGCGCGCAGCCATTGCGCAAGCACTGATAGGTCCCGACGCGGGACGCGTGCGGCCAGCTCGCTGTAACGTGGCTCAATCTGGTGACCTTACGCCGATTCTAGGGAACGGTGCGTACCATGCGCCGCAAATGCGCACGCGCTGGTAGCTTCTCCGGACCTGGAATTAATATACTATGAGCTGTCTATTATTTCTACTACAACTGTCCCCTTTCTAGTCCCGTGTGTATCCGCTTTCACAATGTCCTTATAGCAGATGATGTTTTAAAGCCCTGCATAGTGGGCTATGGAAACAAAATTAAAGGACTAACGTTAAGACACCGCAAGAGGGCAGAGTGGGTAAGGGAACAAATGCGAGTTATTCACATCCCAGTTGTAATCAAGAGGAAGAAATGGAATGCGAAAGCAAGGTAACCGCTGGTCCTTAAGGGTAACGGAGTGAATTCCAAGAGAAGGCAAGCATAGCAGGGGGCGGTAGATTGTTAGGTGGCCAGGTGAGATCAATAAGTTTGCGGGGATATCGGGGCCGCGGCTGGAAAATGCCAAAGTTAACTGGAGAGACACGCGAGAGGCCTTTGACGCTGCAGTGGGCGTAGTCAGGCTGATGATGATGATGATGATATTGGGCAACTTAGCAAAGCTGAGCGAGAATTTTTCAACCTTGTTGAGACACTACCTTGTGCACTAATGCAGGTTCTAGAGGATGGCCTTGACGAACGGACCGCGGACTGGAAAAATTGCAGGCAGAGAGCGGTGAAAATGTAGCCGTGAAATGCGGTCCCTACATTTGAAACTGTGGAGCTTCCCTGGTGCTGCTGAATCAAGTCGCCTTGATGGCTGCAGCTCCTCCTTCTGTTATGTTGCGTAAAACCACACTGCACTGCGCCCTACCGAGCTCTACAGGAGAGATATCGGCTCTAAAGATTGCTTTGTTTGTTTTTGAGTTGTGCCTGTTGTTGCACCGCGCCCGGGCATAGCACTTTAGTGACTACACCAGACGTTGCAAACAGAGCGCTTTCGGATTCTGTATTTCATGCCAGACGCTTTTTGGTAAATTGTTTTTTGAGGAAAGGAGATTGCGGGGTATCTGTCTCTCATATCTCGGTGGACACCTCAAAAGCGCGGTAATGAAAGGGAGGAAGGTGGGCGTGAAAGAAGAAAGAGAGAAAGAAGTACCGCAGCGGAGGTCTCCGGAATAATTTCGGCCATCTGGGGATCTTTAACGTGCACTGACATCGCACAGCACACGGGCGCCTTTGCGTTTGCGAACCAAGAGCTCGTTTTGAGTATGAGTTCTTAAGAAAGCACTTATCGCCGCTAGCTGTATATATATAATGCTGGGAGAGGTTTGCCTTGAGGCTAAACTCTCCCACGAGATTACACCCATTCCAATTTTCACTGGGTCTCCGGTGTTGTTTGGAAATAAAGCAAAATATCGTGTCTCAATCTACAAGCTGAAGACTACTGATGCAGACACTTTATGGTCTTATTCGTAAAAATTCTAAACAGAAATTAAGCTAGTTCTTGAACGGACCCGTGAGAAGCGATGTTTATCTAAAAAGGATAGCAAATTACTAACGGGCAATATGCTTCTCAAAATCATGACATCCTGGAAATCGATTTCGGCACTATCCTATTAATCTCCGATATAACCAAGCGGCATCTCATTTATCATCCAAGGCACGCAAAAGAAACGTGATCGTATTGGAACAATATTGATGTAGACATCAAATTTCTGCTTCCATATCTAAACGTTGCTCGGTTCCCAGTGAAAATGAAAACCTCAAAGCATCGCTCCATCAATCTTGCAGGGCTTTGCCAAATTTCACGTTTTCTCACAGTTAACATATTACACACTGCGGTTCCCGTAACTGTTCTGTTGACTGCGTTGTTCCTGCTGACGTGGGTGCTATAACATTTAAATATTGCAGCAAACATTGTTGCCCCTGTAATTAACGCCAAGCAACTCACCCTATGAAATATACGGACAGCCGCTATGGTTTATATGTATATTCATTGCTAGCGTCCACACCTTTGCGTTATTTTATCTAAAAAGAAACAAGAAGCTTCTGTCCCAAAACAGTAACACGCATGAGCAGTTTAAACCATTCGGGCGATGTAGCTCGCACTCAGATGCCTGCACATGGCTGCCGGCGGAAAGCTAAACCGGTAATATCATGGTCCTATGCGCACAATGTTCATTGGCTCACATTTGTTTGCTTAGAACCTCGTAAGACTACGGAATACCCTTATAAAAATGGTCTATAGACAGTCTATAGACTTCTTATTGACTCTATTGACTTCCTATAGATATTGCTTTTTGTCTATTAGTAGTCTATAGACTGTCTATTGACAAAAATCTACTAAAAGTGTATGGCCATAAATCTATAGATTGTCTATAGACCGTCTATGGCATTTGTATTGCCTATAGACTTTTGTCTATAGACAGTCTATAGACTTTATAGACAGAAGTCTATAGACACTCTATAGACTGTCTAAAACTTTTTTTGTAAGGGTATAACAATAACAGTGAATTTTTGCCGCAAGGGCAGGTTTGACCAAAGCGCGCCATGGCACAAAATGTTTTGCTTTACTCAAGATGTGCTCAACGAAAACCCGAGCACCCGGTGAAGGGAAAGCTGTTACCGTACCTATTGTATCACCACTCGCTAACTGGCGGCATAGGGCGTCAAACCCCGCTTCTTCCGCTTGCAAGGCGTATCCTCAAATAGCAAACCGCTGTATTAGGAACAAGGAATAGAGTTTTTTTGGATCAAAGTAGCATTTCTATTAGAACCTTCAGCAGCACTACTTGTTTCATGGCTGCCAGTTTTGACAATTTGCTGAATTAGCAGCATAGTCTTCATTAGCCATAGAAACGGTGTGTTCCAAGCCTCCACGCACCACTCGTACTCTCATTTCCACACTACAGAAGACTTTACTCGCCAGAAGCTCACAAAACAGCGGAGTAAGAAGTTATAGACTATCATTGCGGTTGATGCGGCAGAGTGTGCATTAGCATTAGAGTTCCTCCCAGAGAGAGCAGCCGCTGCCGCTGAACGGCTAAGGCCGTGGGAGCATGTGGCGTGACCTAGCCAATCACCGCGTGACATGCATACCCAAGCTCTACTTTGCCGGTCCAATCCAGCAATGATCATGTGACAAGCCATGCCACCTCTACACTTTCCGTACCCGCCGCCCATCACTTCCCATTCTCTTTTCATCTTGCGTGGGCCACTTTCCCTCTCCCTTCTTTCCGCTGATTGTGGAGAGGCATTCTTTTCCTCCACTTTGCCAGCTGGCAACGTAGGGTCAGATTTTTCTAACATGAGGGTTCTAATGCTGACGCAATAAGAGAAGGCCATGTCGAATTAAAAGGCTCATTGAAAAAGCAGATATTGAAATCGAACGGAAATAAAGAGTCGTGAACGACATGCATCACTTCTGTCGTCAGCATGTAGCCCGACGTGACTGGGGACGAACCAGAATTTCTTCTGTTCTGTTCTTTTCTTTCGACCCTTCCGTCGACACCTTCGCATTGTTGTGTATTACGTTTCATATGAAAGGTAAAAAACATTTCTGGAGTGCAGTGTCTTTAATACACTTAACGAGTCAGTGTGAACGCTATTTTCATTGCTCTTGTTTTTATCTCCATATAGAGGGGCTCTAATCAAATCACGAGTGCCAGGGGAGGTTATCAAAAAAGCAAAATTGCAAAACACATAAGTAGGAACATTGCTTTCTTCTTGGCAGTAGAGTACTTAGAAACTTCTTCGAGTTTCTGCGTTCTCTTACATTCTCACTCGTTTTTACAATCAGTGGTACATACGGCGGCTGCATGGTTCGATTTTGAATTTCAGTTTACTGGCCAGCGCGTGTTCCAGTAGGGTGTCTATGCGGAGTGGAAGGCATGGAGCTCTCTGATAATGACGATGTTTCGCTTAAATTAAGCGCTGGCATTACTTGGAGAAGCATCGCCATCCAAGGGCATAAATGCAGTGATTACAATGGGAGTCGTACTGCGGAATGATGTAATGAACAACAGATCGTAACCTGTAGCTAAAGCAGGGGCATGAAAAGCTCGCACTTGGCAGACCCTGTAAGCACTTCCCGGCTGTCACTTTGCTCTGAACATGGCTTACAAACACACTTTACGCACACTGGTAGCGGTAGTCCAAAAGAGCAGAAGAATTTGAGTTCACTACTTTTCTGACCATGAACAGAACATTCAGCTTCATATTTGCGGACATAAATTTCGTGTTGTCGATGTGTTTCCAGGAAGCTTTTCGTCTCGCCGATGTAAGAGAATTCACTGCACTACTTGAGAAACCACTCCGTTTTTTTTTGAGTTTGGGTGTCAGTTTTGAAAGTTCAAAATGACTTTTTGTGCAGTCGAATACCCTGCTTCCCTATGTACACTAAAGAGCTACTTGTTAATTTATTTACACAAAAAATTAATAGTCACGGAAAGTTTGTGGCAGGCAAGTTAGACGTCCACCCAAACGATGGGAAAGAGGGCGGTTGGTAGAAGAGGTGCTGGGAGCAAATCGAACATGGTATAATGAGAGCGCGACTCTACAATAATGAACGAAGGCAGTCCCGTAGGGCACTCTTCGCCAGAAACAAAGCTGGTGGCCTAGCCATTCCACTTGAGGCCTGGAATACTTGCTGCTTCTTCTCTTTTTTGTTCTGCGGCTATACAGGCAATGCCCTACGGTCTAAGAAGTGTCTTTCCACGGCAAAATATAATTGCGAAGACGGTGATGACGAGGCCAGCAAGTATGAACAAAGACTGTCCCGATATTTCGCGCTGAACGAGAAAACGAACCCGCGAGCCACCCCTGACGTTTATCGGATTAGGTAAACGGACTGAAGGCTGCGGTGAAGGCCTTGTGCCCGCAAACAAAGCTTCTGTCTTCAGTTTTCAGCGCTGGCGGCAACAACCTTCATTTTCTGTCTTAACTACTTAGCGTAATGACACGACACGGGGACAGAGGCCCGTCTCTTACCATTTACTGCCTAGCTTTGGCTGCAGTGCTAAAGAAAGTTGACAGATAGGCATGAGCCAGACAAAACCGTCGGAACTGCCGTAGGTTTGAAGATGTTAAACGGAGGCGCTGTCGCTTCGTTTTACCTGGTCAGGCCTATTTCAGCTCAATACGTTTATTTTCAGATATGTATTCATGGCTCTTGTACGCACGTGTCCTGATACTGCGAGCAGGAGCTCTGCATATGAGCCCTTTTTTTTTATTGCTAACATCATGTCCCCGCTCTGCAGACTCCTTTAATTTAGTGAAGTTATTAACGGTAAAACATTACTAGACCCATTATACATAACACTCGTCGGCAGCAGGGGTTGTTGCTTTTGAGGCCGAGTGATGGCCGTGATACGCAATGCCTTGTGATCTCGAGAGTACCAGAATCTTGGAAGAACGCTGACATTATCTCAATTCATAAGAAAGGAGGCGTCAAGGACTTGAAAAATTACAGACCGATGAGCTTACTATCCGTTGCCTACAAGGTATTTACTAAGGTAATCGCGAATAGAGTCAGGAGAACCGTAGACTTCAGTTAACCAAATGATCAGGCAGGCTTTCGTAAAAGATACTCGACAATAGACCACATCCACATGATCAATCAGGTGATAGAGAAATGCGCAGAATATAACCAACCCCTATATATAGCCTTCATTGGTCACGAGAAAGCATTTGACTTGGTGGAAACCTCAGCTGTCATGCAGACATTGCGGTATCTGGGTGTGGAAGAGTGTTATGTGAAAATGTTGGAAGATATTTAAAACGATTGCACAGATACTATAGTTCTCCATAAAGTCAGCAATAAAATTCCGATACGGAAAGGCGTCAGGCAGGGAGACACAATCTCGCCAATGCTATTCACCGCCTGCTTACATTAGGTATTCCGGGGTCAGAAAGGGGAAGAGTTGGGGATAACAGTTAATGGAGAACACCTGAGTAATTTGCGATTCGCTGATGACATTGTCTTGCTAAGCCACTCAGGACAAGAACTGCAAAGCATGATCAATGAGTTAGACAGGCAGAGCAGAACGGTGCGGCTAAAAATTATCATGCAGAAAACCAAAGTAATGTTCAACAACCTAGCAAGAGAACACCAGTTCGCAGTTGGTAACGAGGTGCGGGAAGTATTAACCCTGTCCTTTGCCAGTTGCGGCCACTGTATCCGCGCAAACTTCTTAATCTCATCCGCCCACCTAACTTTCTGCCATCCCCTGCTTCGTTTGCCTTCTCTTGGAATCCACTCCGCTACCCTTAAGGACCAGCGGTTATCTTGTCTTCGCATTACATGCCCTGCCCAAGACCATTTCTTCCTCTTGATTTTAGCTAGGATATCATTAACCCGCCTTTGTTCCCTCACCCACTCCGCCCTCTTCCGATCTCTTAAAGTTACACCTATCATTTTTCTTTCCATTCCTCACTGCTTTGTCCTTAACTTAAGCTGAACCCTCTTCGTTAGCCTCCACGTTTCTGCCCAATAGGTGAGAACCGGTAAGATACAGCTGTTGTGTACTTTTCTCTTGAGGGATAATGGTAATCTGCCATTCATGATCTGAGAACACCTGCCATATGCGCTCCACCCCATTCTTATTCTGCTGGTTATTGCCCTCTCATGATCAGGATCGGCGGTCACTACCCGTCCTAAGTAGACATATTCTCTTACTACTTCTAGAACCTCGCTACCCACTGCGAACTGCTTTATTATTGTAATTCTTAAATTAAAAGGATATTTCCTACACAAGTTTTAAATTAAAGCCGCCGTATTTCGTAACTTTTACGGCCAGTGCTCGATATGGTTATTCCAAGTAAAGTTTTGGTCCAAAAAAAGACCTGTATGTTTAATCACTGACTGAGGTCTTAGTGCCACACATTTACAAGTGTCACATGAAGTATGCAATTATTGACGTCGACTGAGGGTGACCGGCTTAGGTGGATTTCCAAAACAAAAAATTTGTTTTCTGAGAGTTGAAAAAAACACAATTTTTACCAAACCAGTACATGATTTTGTGTATGTTTTCTTGCAAACGAACATTATCCTTTGTCAAAATCCATTTATCAACAATTATCGTGGTATCATCTGCATATTGATATATTTTTGAAGTTGCCCAGGTCAGTAACATATATGTTAAAAAGTATTGGTCCTAAGGCGCTCCCTTGCGGTAAGCTGTATTTTATTGCTTTAATTGCACTATACTTATTGTCAATTCTAACATACTTTAATATACTACTAATATAACATATTGTAACATACTGTAAAGTAATTACCAATAAATCTGCCGAATTGACCTCGTAAGCGTAAGATATTTAACTTGCTTATCATTAGTGTATGATCTACGCTATTAAATGCTGTGATAGGATCCATAAAAAGATCTAAAGCGAACCAATTATTTTTGACCACATTATGAACGTAGTCGGAAAATTTTTCCAGGAGTACTACTGTGTTTTTTTTTTGAGAAACCGAACTGGACTGGATTATGCAAAGAAAAACTTTCATAAATGACTGCATCACTCAAGCGATATTTTTTTTCCTTTATTTGTGCTAAACAGCAAAAAAAAATCTTTAGCATCAAATATTTCAGCTTATTCAAATGAACATATAAGTCACGAAATCATAATTTATCTATCCCCGGTCGTTTTCTAAGTTTCATCTGCCTCATGATGCACTAAAGCTCCGTTCCAAGGAAAAGCTGTGTGTGCATGCGCGTACTGTCTTATATTCTTCAGAGTTGCGGTCATTTCGTTCTCTCAGCTTCTCCGCGGCTCGTACGAATGTATCGCTCAACTTTTCACATATCACCTGCGTGCTTTTGTTTGGAAAGTTTATTTTATTGTATCCTCAATGTTGACCTGTTTTGTTCTGCCCATTCCTTTCCTATGTTCTATGCCTTTCTCTCGTCGTGCTTGAAAAACTGCGAATTGATGTAAGAACTATCACCTTTTAGCCAGTCGTATTCTTGCCGTGAAAAGATTTCATAATATGCGAAACTCTCAACTTTTTTCATCTCCTTCTGGTTGTTTTCTGCATTTTTGCCAAGCCTGGTCTTTTAAGTAGCAGGGATTCATTATTTATTTTACGAGTCATCTATTTATGGTGCCGATTTCCTTGCGGCAGATTGACACAAATAGACTCACGATGATAAATACCTTGAAATATGTCAACTAGCTGCTTGTATGCATTTAATTGCTCAAGAGGTAAAAGAGATCTCAAATTAGTGTTCTTGATTACTTCATCAACTTTTTATTTTCTAAAAGAGTCTGTTTTGCGCGGCCTCGCTCACCATCGTTGATTTTTTCTGAGAATATCGTGGCTGTGGCTACTATAAATTAATGGTCAGCTAATTTGAGATTTATCACGCCTGATCTGTATGATTGTTTTGCCACCTAAGCACTGTGTAGTCAATGCAAGTTCTCGTGATTCTCGGTCCTAAGTACTGTTCCCTGGTGTAGGCATTTATTACATTTGTAAGCCCATATCAGGCGAATAAATTCAGGTAATCAGCTGCTGCTTTTCTAGATTCTTGTAGAGTATAAATATTGAGATCCTCAACCAAAACAAATCTTTTTTCGTTCATATACCTTTGAAGAAAACGGATCAGTTCGGCCGCCGCGGTGGCTACGCGGTTATGGTGCTCGGCTGCTAACCCGAAAGACGCGGGTTCGATCCCGGCCGCGGCGGCTGAAATTTCTTTGGAGGAGAAATTCTAGAGGCCCGTGTACTGTGCAATGTCAGTGCACGTTAAAGAACCCCAGGTGGTCGAAATTTCCGGAGCCCTCCACTACGGCGTCTCTCATAGCCTTAGTCGCTTTGGGACGTTAAACCCCATAAACCAACCAACCAAACGGTTCAGTTCATTCAAAAATACGTTTGAATTCTTGCCGGGTGGCCTGTATATGCCGCAGAGTGTGTATGCAACTTCTCTTTTGTAATAGTTAGCACCATAACTTCTGCGCGGTCAAAGTTCACATCAATCCTAGAACATATCCACGTGTTTTTCACGAAGATGAGCACTCCTCCGCCTCTTCTGTTTTCTCGACATAGCACGAACTTATGATAACCATCCAAGTCTTAGCAAGTCTGTCTCGTGGCGTCCAAATTTACTTCAGTTAAGACGATCACTTTAGTAGCCTCTTTGCGCGACTAGTAAACACATATCTGATCCAAGTTCTTTCTTATGCTTAGCATATTCAAGTGTAGTATCCTTATTTCTTGTCTTAGACCGTCTTCAGTGATCACACTCTGCACGTTTTATCTCATTCAGCAAGTGGTAAAGGACGCCAATAAATTAACTTGTCCAAGTCATTCTCTGTCTCAACATTAATCAGTGTAGCACCTTTAATCTTCCTATGGAATATTTTATCATTCCGCATCCAGACAAACTTGCAGTCTTGCCGGCCTACATTGCCTCGGCATTGCGTAAATAACTTTTTTTTTATTTCGCGTCAAGTTTTCATTTATCAAGATCTTTGCACTTAGAGGGGTGTTTTTCTCTGGCAGCCACACGTCTAGAGTGGCTTTTCGGTGAACGTTACAATGATTGGGGGAACTTTATCTTTTCCTGCTTTGATTCTGTGGATTGCTTCAAGTTACTGTTGTTCTGGCGCCTCTATTTCTAGCTTACTGCTCCAGTCACATAGAATTTGGTGCAGATCTTCTGCTGGGCGCTCTTGTATTCCATGTATTTCGATATTTTAACGCCTCGAGTATTGTTCGGCGTTATCTACACTTCCTTTTAGCTGCACGATTTCTTCGTTCTACGCAGACAGCTGTTTAGCCAGTTCTTCTGTTCCTTCTTTTAACTTTCCAATTTCCATTTCCTGGATTTGCAATTTTTCCAGACGTTCCTCGTATTTTGAAGCTATCAACTCCATTGATGGTTCACTTGCCTTTTATGCTGTACATTGGCAATCTACTTTCTTTTCCAGACCTTCCAGGCGCCCTAGGACTTCAGCGCGCATTTGATTCCTGGTCGCCATCTGCTCGCCTAATTCCTTTGACCCACCTGAGCTGTTGTGTTTTGTAAGCTTATGGCCGTCTTCCTTGCTGCTTTGAGATTCTGACGATTGGTTGTCACACTTTTTACATTTCCAGCCACTGATTTCCGGTGCATTCATACTCTAAGTTTTTTTAATGAATCGCGAGCATTTCCCGGCATGATAACAGATTTCACACTATTAGGAGGGTAGATGTGTAGGCCAGTTGGTGAGACATGAAGGAGCTAGACACCGCAGCGGACACGGAACAGAGAAAGAAGACGACACAGGGCGGAACCAGACTTCTTGTTGAAATTCTTTCGCAAGCTTTCGACGCTTTATAAAAGGCAGGATGTCCTCTCCTCAGCCGGAGCCTTGTTGGTCACTCTGTGCACGGACGCTAGAAGGTCATACTTGTCCACCGATGGTTCCAAGCTGTACTTGGGGCCATGCTGTAATATGGTCTCCACTTCTGCAGGAACATTGGCGTTGCCGAGGAAGGTAACTGGAACAACGCCCACTTCTTTCCCTTTGCCTTTCCTTGGGAGCTGGTGGCGCAAGCGGTTCCAAAGGAATTCTGTCGACTGCTGTGTTGTGCGCCGAAAGTCCTGCCATCGCCTCCAACCAGACGATCCAAGACCAAAGCTTTCAAAGCACACATTTCGAAGCCAAGCGTTGAAGAATCCCACTTGCCTGTGTCGTCTTCTTTCTCTGTCCTGTGTACGCTGCGGTGTCTAGCTCCTTCACACTATTACATACGTAATATTTACTCTTCCGCCTTTCAATCTGGCATGCAGGCAAAGCAAAGGAATCTCACCTTATTTCCCATGGGAGTCTCACCTTATGGCTCCTTTTATTCACTGTTTTTATGTGCTGAAAAAAAAAAAGCACTAATATGTTCCTAACATGCACTTTTAGGAATTTTGGTTTTTTTTGTTTCATCGATTACCTGAAGATTGCCCAATAAAAATTGTGGCCGAATTGAAGAACTTATTGAGCCTGAAAACAGCAAACATGAAAATATCGCATGCGACTAAATTGAGTTACATGCACTCATTACTACAATTTTCTCTTCGTTGCGCTGCCTAAAGAAAAATTTTGAAAAAAAGCATTAACTCAAAATATAAACATTCGGTGGTTGATTCAGTTTTTTTATTATGAACCTGAGGATGCCGGCGCTAAACTCTGTCAGGTTCCAAAATATATGTGACCAGAAAAAAGAGTTGTTTCATCCGTTCTTCTTTGCCGGTCTTCACTGTTTCTCGCTTTCTTGCCTTCGATATCTCTCTTCCTGTTTGCTTTGGACTCTAGACAAACCAATTTCGCCCTGGGGTGGTGCAGACAATGCCGATATCGTCTGCTTGTTTATGAGGTTCGCCGCAAGAGCCCACCAGCTTACATGACAGCACCATTCAATTTTCTGCTCAACCGCAACACATCGCGTGAAAGTTGGCAGGGGGAGCCGTTAGGAACAAGACGCTACACAAAGTGCACCAGAAGCAATTGCCGATGGAAGTTGCAGTAATAAAGATTTGGCATAGAGGTATCTTTTGTTTCTTGCCCAAAAGAGGTTGTTTATTGCTGTATCATTGTTGGCTGCGAATTGCGCAGTTTCTGCTGAAATCATTTCAATGTCTGAAATCCATAGGCAACCAAGGGGCTTCGTTAAGCCTGAAATCCAAAATTTATTGTTCCACGCTTCTGCTATGTAAGATTTGTTTGTGTATTAGGCTCCTTCGTCGCTAGTACATTTCATTAGGAACAACTATACTGGCTTCTTGGAATACAGAAGTAAGTAGCAGGAAGCATCCATTTGGTCAGAAATAGCCTGTGGTTTCTAGAAAGAAAACAATGCTTTAACCAAGAATCCTGTGAAGAACAATGTTTCGTCTCATCTAACGGATGATGTAGTAAAAAGTAATGAAATGAAGCGAAACAAGCCCTCAATAAAGACCCGTAAATGGTAAGACTACAAATATACAGAGCGCATAGAGATGACTTATGTTTCGTCAGCACAGCTGTTGTCATGACATGGCTTCAACCTGCAAGGGAAGAGCAGAAATTTGAGGGGCTTAAGATGAATTTTGTGGACAAATACTAGGTTTCCTATTAAGGGAGTAATTACTCATTGGCATCCAGCCAAGCGCAGCCATACGGCTACAAAGGAAAGCTATACAGCTTTCTCAGAAACTTCGTAGGTAAAGAAAAATTTGAGTCATTGATCAATTCGATCTCGACCAACCATAACCTTGCCGTCCCGGTTAGCTCAGTTGGTAGAGCGACTGCTCCGGTGAAGCGGTGGTCCCGGGTTTGAACCCCGGACAAGGACGAATTTTTCTTTACCTACGTAGTTTCTGAGAAAGCTGTATAGCTTTCATATGTAGTCTTATGGCTGCGCGTGGGTGGATGCCAATGAATAATTACTCCCTTAATACAAATTTTACTCCACCTTAGGGGATTCCTCTAAACATTTGACCAACACTACTAGGTTTCCTGTGACGACAAGCTTTATCTCTTGGGCACCGAGATAAATATGCAACAGTTTAAAGGAAGAATTTAGATGGAGGTCGTCGTGATTTGTTTATTGTGCACTGAAACTCAAGCAAAAAGCATTCAAGCATATTCCCATGATCCATGCCATGTTGATGGTGCAGTGCTGCGATGTCTGCCTGGATATTCATTACATTCTAGGCAGACATATGAAGGATTCATAATTGTAGCGAGACTCGAACTCTACTCGCAACTCAGTTAACAATCCTAATGCATTTCTTGCTCTACACTTTCTATTTAGCGCTCATAAATGAGGCGCTGTAAGTGCTCTATAAGATAGGCGCTCATGATCGTCTTTATGACTTTTACCAGAGACACCCTTGTAGCGATTATATTGCACTTTGCACAAAGTAGACAAGCAGTTTAGATAAGCGTACTGTAGAGGCCAATTTGCGCAAACTGCTCTGAAAATCATGACGTTGCTTTTTAAGCCAAGCGGCATGACACAAATGAAACGTAATGAAGGCGCATGTTCCGCGTCCTCTGGTCATAGTAGGAGCTGCCGGTAATATCAAAGTTTTTGCCCGACGATACATCGTGGAGTTCTAACTACAGGCTATGCGATGTCGACATAATTCCGCACACTGCTACTACGGTCCTCATTAGGCTTTTTTTTCCGTTTTGAAAGTGTTGGCAGCAGCCATTATCTCAAGAGCAAAGGGGTTATTCGCCTCGTGCGCATGCCCTTTCACTCCAGGTTCCCAGGTCGCCTGGGTGATAGAGAAAGTTCATGCCACAGAGCCCATTCCTGTGAAAAATGATATGACTGGTACATAATTTTCCTTTGGTAGCTCAAGTCTACACGCATAAATAAAAGCAAAATGCTTTAAATAGCGCATGTTACTTAAGAGTGGCCCATAACCTACTGGTCTCGGGTGGTTACCATGATTGGAGGTCTAGCCTCCGCAACGGATTAAGCGGGAATGGCGAGGGAAACTATATTGTTTGTTTGGCTCGATTAGCGGTTAATTTGGTGAAAAAACGGGAGACGGAGAAAAAGAAGGCCAGATACGCTAATATTTTATGCCAGAGTTCGCAAGCAAACGCGCAGCCCGTCACAGTTGCATCACAGGCGTCTGCGGCATTGCGCAGCGTCTGAGCATAGACGGGCACAGGTTGGCATACACCTTAAATTACCATACATCCCAGCCAACCGCAAACTTAATCAAGACATCCGCAGTGACCTTAGATTGACTCGGCCGAGCTCGGTACTTTAGCCAGAGTGCTCGACGTTGATAGGCCAGTTTAAAAGAGCAAGGTATTCTTCTGTAATCAGTGTTAGCTAAGAAATGTGTTAGTGAAACTTCTTTGTTGTTTAAAAATATTCCTTCTGTCCTGAAGCTACCCCTCCATGCCTCTTCGTAAAGAGTTCAGTGTTTTTTTGCCACTCAGCAAAACTAAAATGTGCTATTGAAATGTATGCATAAGGAACAAAAAATAAGAAAGCTTAAAGTTACGCAAAACCTCGCTGGCTGCCTTACACACAAGGAGGAAAATAAAATGGCAAGATATTTGGAGAACCTGCACACTGCGTCCACGTCTGCTCTTACGCAAGCCAGCTTCTCAGGGGCTTAAAGAGTGGTGGACGGTGTCTCCTGGGCCAACGAATGGTGATGCCACGACACATACTAATGGCTGCAAAGCCTCCTGCTCACAAGTGACAATTTTTATGCGAAGCATATTACTAGAGCTACCCTACAGCCCGTCGAGCGCGGCGGTGGAGCTACCATTGACCTTTAGCGTGACCACGTGACACCACGTGTCAACATGACGTCACAGCAGAGGAGAGATGGGCTGCCGGCTCGCGCGGTCGGCCGCGGTGGTGGAGGCTCCTCATCAGAGGCGCTGCAGCTGACCACGTGTCAACATGACGTCACAGCAGAGGAGAGATGGGCTGCCGGCTCGCGCGGTCGGCCGCGGCGGTGGAGGCTCCACATCAGAGGCGCAGCGGCTGACCACGTGACAACATGACGTCACAGCAAAGGAGAGATGGGCTGCCGCCTCGCGCGGTCGGCCGCGGCGGTGGAAGCTCCACATCAGAGGCGCTGCAACTGACCACGTGACGCTACAGCTGCGGTATAAAGCTGAACTTGCCTCGCTCTCCGGGCACTTACGAGGCGGCCAGGTGTTGGGATGCCGCCTAGAAGCAGGGCTGATTTGAACGAGAAGCGAAAGCTTCAGCGTGCCACAGAGACCGGTGAAGAGCGGGATGAACGTCTGGCTAAGCGGCGTGCTCAATATGCGGCTCGGCGACAACGTTCTACAACAACTGAAGAACAAAGCGAGGAACTTTACCAAGCCTAGCCATCAATATGCTTGCGCATCTGACTAGGCTTAACCTTAGCTAAGCCTCAGCCATTTTTTTCCTTCTTCAGGCGGTCCGTTGATGCGACGCAGTCTTGAGTATTGAGTATCCGAACCGATTGAAATATGTGTAGGGGTCGTCGCGGAATGATGTCCGCGTGATTTTTTCAATTAAGCATGCTCGGTGAAAAGAGGAAACTACTCCCCGAGTACGGAAATTTAATGCGTACGCCAAGAAATTATCTGCTCCTAAACAAAGTCATTCGCAAAGTCACCCGAATATTTTCGACAGCTGGCGCAGTCTCTTTGTCTCCATTTCAACCAGGGCAAAGGACATGATGCCAAGTTCTAGTGATGTTACGGCTTTTAACATAAAACCAAAAAATACAAAGTGAAACGTGAAAAGATAGCTCTTACTTACATAGCACATTTATATCTCTGCGTCGAGGCTGGCAAGGTACTTGACGCCGCGCACATCGAAAATAAATTGGTTTGCAAAAAACAGTCTCCTCAGGAATTCTTGGGGAGCAATTGTTCATTGCCCCCGAAGATGGGTTTTGTGTCTTCTTATATCGGCCTATGTCATCTTTCCTGCATGAATCTGGACGGAAATCATTTGAAAAGAAACTCTAAAGGTTCGAAATAATAAGTTCAAAATGGTGCAAACTTCTGGCTTCTTTTGTCTGCCTCTGTACAAAGTGGCCACCGATTTTAGAGACCGAAATATGTTGACTCTATGTGATTCTTCGCGTTCTCACTACTGAGGCATCATATTTTGCTTAAATGCTACAAACCTGTGTGTTATGTCTTTTTTGATGGTGCGGCAATGACCGTTACAAGAAAAAAATCGTCGGGTACACTGCTTTCACCAATAAATACGGTTTCAGCCTTTAAAATTCTTCATTCTGTCATTACGTGGTCGCCTGAAAACATCGGTGCGGAGAGCTCGACCGCTATAAAACGTCGGACAATTCATACTACCTTCAAGAAAATATATGCCCTCTGGGACCACTTAAATCTCCATTTAATACAGCTGTTCTTTAACCTTTCCTCTCACTTGGATCGAAGTATAGCACACCGAAATTGCATAATTCAGTTGTATGTGTTCACTCACTCCCACCCTGACGAAAATTAAAATGCCTTGATAGAAACAGGGGCCATGGTAGCAGTAAGCACAACTTTTTCGAAGCAGAGTTCAGTCTAATATGAGAGCCGGTTATCGTTCGTTTTTTTTCCCTCTTTCCTGCCTGTCGCAGCTCACATGGAGAGCTTTTTATTGTTCTGGTCTAATTAGGAACTTGACACTGAGCAGCTTACTCCATCTTTTTCTCCTTAATGGCTATGACATATGTGGCTATAACATACATTTTATCAGGAATAATGGAGTTGAGCAGAAATTTCTGTTGTACAACATTCCAGCTTCCTTTCGAAGTACATTATATATCATTTTTTATTTTAATTAATATTTTTACATTTTTGCCAGGTGACGCCTTTCATCTGATGTCTATTACTGGCGAAGAAATCGAGAGTAATAATGCGTTAACGGAGGTTTGAGCCGCGCGCTTGCCTTAAATTTGAAATCGCTTCGTCTGAACATCACCTCAATAGGTAGTGCACTGGAGTCTGCAAAGGTTAGCGGCAAGAAACCAAAGAAAAAAAGATTAGCGCAAGAAACCAAAGAAAAAAAGATTAGCGACAGAAAGTAAATAAAAGATGGTCCACTTTTGAACACGGATAGAGTAAAAAATTTTCCAGGCATGACAGCATGAATGGTTGAAGCAATGGAAGTAGCTGACAGCGTGAATTTGAGAAGAAAACTAACAGGTTGCAAGGCAAGAGGAAAAACGCACGCACACCAAGACATGCGAAGACAG
The DNA here is from genome assembly GCF_055824585.1 of Amblyomma mixtum. Taxonomy (NCBI): domain Eukaryota; kingdom Metazoa; phylum Arthropoda; class Arachnida; order Ixodida; family Ixodidae; genus Amblyomma; species Amblyomma mixtum. The sequence continues at coordinate 261,100,326 of NC_143012.1, read as the reverse complement.
CGGACAGCCTAACCTCAAGAGCGCACCAAAGCAATTTTAATGGACTGAACGAAGTCTGCGCGGCCTCTTGCTTTGGGGAATTCTCCAGCACTTTTCGTTCCGTTCGATGTTTCACGCTTTCTCTGTGCCACTTTATATTTGGCTACAACACTGAAAAAGAGATCTAGCACAACCGGTGATGTCGTGCTTCTCCCTCTGCTTTTTGAGAAATGTCTCTGCCTCTTTTTCCCGTCGGCTTTCGACATCAGGGCTGCCAACAGAGGTGCAGCTGCAGTAGTCAGTGATCGACGCCAAAGGAAAATTGTGCCGGCCGTCTTTGAGAGTTATTTTCGGATTCATTTTGACGTCTAGCAGTATCTCAGTTCCCAGGCGGGCAATAAGGTACGAACTGAACGAATTCCACGTGAAAGATGGTTTACGCTGCCTTGAGGCTCACGGAAGCAAAAGCAAGGCCTTTGAGGCAACAAGAACAGTCGCGGATGGTGCACTGACGACATCGCTTGGTCGGCTCTAAATTTACAGCGTGTGTTCATGTGAAATGCATGCGGACAAAAGCACTATCTTTCATTTTTAAGGCAGCGGCTCGTTTGTTCCTTCCTCAGCCTATTCTTAAGCAACGAGCCGAGATCGGAAAGTAATTGGTCAAACATACAGCCATAGTTATAATGAAATATTTTGTATAATAATAACAAACACCTTTACTTTTCAGAAAGCATGTTAAGAATTTTGATACAGGCCTGCCCAAGCCATAAAGGCTTCTAGGACAGTGCCCGATAGTCGATCAATGACGAAGAAACGTATTGGAAAACAGGCGTGACAAAGCAAGCAAGCGCTAGAGATCCTCTTTTGTCGGCGGAAATACAACAAAACACGCAGTGGTGGAAAGTATTTTCTGACAAGAAAGATATGGTTGTAAAAATGCTGCTAACGAAAAAGCTTCCCTAAAAACTTCAAACGTGTCATACAGATGCTGGCAATTATGCTCCCTTTATATTCTTCATAGAAAAGGACTACCAGCTGTGCGTGTAATAGAATACCAAATATCAAGCCGTCAACTCCTATTAGATCGGCATCAGGGACAAAAAAAATGGGGGTGGCTGTTGGCACGAAAGCTCAACTTTGCAATTGTGAACGACTGAAAAATCTACCAAATTACTAGAGACGAACCTGCTGTCTACTTTTGCTTTGGTAAGGGCGTTACTTGTCAGTACTTACGCCTTTACAAGCAGCAACCAGCGGTTCACAGACACTCTAGCTCAATTGTGTCTAAGGCTCCTCTGAAAAGGAGAATGCTTCCTGTGCAAATTAGAACAACTCTGGCGCCAGTATAGCCATAAAAGATTCATGAAAGCCTGCAAGAAGTATGACATCACCCAGCGTAAAAATCACGGACACAGCAACAAATTTCAAGTCACCAATTAGGAGCGGAGCGAATTATCCACATGCGCTATGGTGAGGACCGAGCGCACTAAGAAAAGTACACCTGCGTAACTGGCGAACGAATGAAGCAAACGTGATGAAATTTCAGTAATCTGTTTTTCTTTATAATGGAGCATTACATGCTCAAAATTAAGAAAATCAATACGTAAGATTTCTCTTGGTCCCTATTGGGTTAGGGTTGTTTGGATGATGACAACCCAGTACCTGGACTGCTTTATTTCCTAAAAGGAAGCAAGGCTAATATGAAACAACAGGTATGATGAAAGCCAAATTCTCGAAATACTGTCACTTAGACTTCGGTCACATTCCTCCACAGCAGACACATATCCAAGTATAACGTCAATGCATTTATTTGTTTATGCAGACGAAAAAGAGAAATATGTGAATGGTGCAATGAACGATGTAGTCGTAGGGGGAAGTAGTTGCCACAAAATCCTGTCAGGAGCACCATTGACGCAAAAGAAAAGTAGCAGGGAACTTTGGAATATATCTTGCAGAATACCGCGCCCGATAGTGAAAAAGCGTAAAACTACGCTGTTTTGAAAATCAGTAAGTGATGCCTGTGACAAAAAGTCTTGGTCGGGACTTACAATTGTCTCCTTGGCTTAGAGACACAGATGAAGAATGTAATTGAAATTTGATCGCCAACCTGTCTTAGTGAGTAAATAGTGAATTTCAGACAGAAAAGGTATAGGCTGCTTGAGTTTTTAACGCTGAAGGCAAAAGTATTTTGAAAACAAAAGTCCCTAGCAGGAAATGATACTGAAATTGTCTGGAGAAAATGCGCCAAGTGGTTCATACTCTCTCGGGGATTTATTGCATAGAATTGGCTTGAAAGACACTTCCTGGAAATAAAACAAAATCGGGTGCACTGGCGCACTGCGCACATAGTGATTTGGCTGGGAATTGGGTTGTATCCATGGTCAATGCACTGGAGACTGAAAAAGAAAGCTTGATTATTTAAAGTTCTTCTAGAAAGAAAGCATATCGTCGGCACCCGCGAGGCTTTTGTAGATGCTACATTTCCTTTGATATATCAAATTCAATGGGTCTTATATATCGATAGATCGCCATATGAAACCTGGCAATATGGGAGCTTATATGTAACCTAAGAGCGAGAATACATATTGCAGTCAAGCTACTGACGAGCTTCTTTCAGCTACATGGCGTCCAGCGGCATGATTTAAGCGCACGATTAGCAAGGTGTCGATAGGTTTCACGTAGTTCACACCGAAGCTGTTGCAGACGGTACGCTGGAAGTACCCATTGCATGTCACAGGATATCTAATCTTGTTGCGAGTACTTTATTACATGACTAATCTCTCATTAATTCCAGGTAAAGTTTCAGCAAAGCCTTCGGAAGCAAAGGACGTCATGCGAGGGGCAATTCTGGAAGAAGTAAGTCGGATGAAAAAGCTAGAGGAAGGACGCAGACACAGAGAGGGACACAGGAGTTGCAAGTCCAGCGTTGTCCTTTGTATCTCTCTGTGTCTGCGTCCCTCTGCTGGTTTTTTCTTTAGAACTATGCACCCACTGCCTCGGCTTTCAGCCCAACTGAAGTAAGTTGGATTGGTTTCACCGCATGATGGCGAACTGGGGTCGAAAATTGCGTACAAGAGACTAGCCTCAGGCACACCCAACGTTCACCTCATCCCGCGGCTTCAAAGGGCTGGCGTTGCCAGAATGTGGAAAAGGCGGCGGAGGTGACCAGTGTCCTTTTGCGGGAATGACTGAAGACCAATGCTAGGAGAAGGACCAATACTTGCCAGGCCATGGTGACCAGTTCGATATGTAGATTGACCGGTCAGTCTGCAGCTGGATATACAGCAAGACATTCCTGCACTTGCACGATAACTCTCGCACGATAATCTCGCACGATAACAGATTGGGACAACTTACCTCTGCCTCTTCTAACCAGCATTGATTCAATTGAAACCTTGAATTGCTCTTAAATGTTTTTCTTGTCTGCTTTTTGGTTGCCCAAACTGATCATGTTTTTTCCTTGCTGCAAGTTTGACATTTAGTTTTTGGATATTTCATTAATTGGCTTACTTCTGGTTGTTTATGTTTGACTTCACAAATGAAGAGCTCGGTTTGCATTTCGTGTAGTCCTTGTTTTGCTCATATTCTATTGCCCAAAGAACAAGTGTTTTGAAATTATTATTTGCTATCTTCATTCTGTACACTGTCATTTGTATGCCCCTCCTGCTTGGGCCGTAAAGGCCTGCAGTATTGAATAAATAAAACTAAACTAAAATAAAATAAATAAAGAAGATCTTGAAAGGTATATTTTGCCTTTTTATATAGCCTATGTCTCCAAATAAATCTGTGCTTAATTACTTACGGTTGACTCGATAAGTATAAAAATTTGGAGTTTAGTGTTCCAGGCAACGTTTGGTAAAAAAATACTTTAGCGTTTTTAAAATTCTACTTCATAAGGACATTGTTTTTATTTATTGTCCTAGGTTAAATGAACTTCAATGGAGCACAGAGTTTTCGATAAGCGCGCTTTTTCTTCTAGATTCGACAATCAAGACTAAGAGTGAACAAAGAGCTCTTAAATGTAAGGCTATACCCATATTTCCAAAATAACCACCTCAAGGTGTGTGATAAACCTTGGTTACAAAAACTGATGATTAGGCATTGAAACCTCCGAGACGTTGGGATCCGTTAAAAAATGAAAACTAAAAAATTATAATTTTTGGCAGCTGTGTACAATATAAATAAATATGTTCAAAACTTTCTGCGCTTGCATATTGTAACCTTGACCTTCTACACGACATGCCAGCATAATTAAAAATAGGACGCTGCCTGCAAAGTTCGTGAAGCATGCTTTTGTCCCAGCAAACAACTACTGCTTATGCAAGAAAAGTATGATGAGCATGTATCTGTTCGACGAAACGGGATGCCAAAAAAATAAACTTTGCATAACCCATATACATAATACAAACGCTTGTGCAAAAAATAATACTGCACTGAGCTGGTCCGTTGCAACGCAGCACAAGACGCAACACTCTGCAGCACATGTTATAAGATACATTTCTTTGAATCCTGTTAAATATTCCTAGGACAAGCCTTGCAATATAGCTTGACTTCTCTACTCATAACCCATTGCATCACATTCCACGTCTTCAGCTTTTAGGGGCGCCTCCTCAATTCTTTCGCGCATATCCTAAAGTTCTTTCCCAACGTACTCTCTGCTGCTTTATGCAGAAAAGGAAGAACATGTGATAATCTACGCATAAACTAACTTGTAGAAATGAAGAAAAAAAAAACCTACCGCGTTCAAAGCAACAAAATGCAACTCTGTCGGAGCCTTAGATTTATTTTTTCCGTTTACTTCCACACGAAGCACATTTTACGGCGGCTCTCAAGACGTCTTATCCTACCTAGACGGTCGTCTTATAAGGCGCATCTGCTGCATAATCTACAAGGCGGAAGAGTAAAGGAAAGGCAGAAGAAAAAAAACGTGACAAACAGGACAGGCAAGGATGACGGTAAAGTTCTACATACGCGTCGCCTTGTCACATTTTTCCACGTCACAAAATAAGTAAAGATTTTTTCTCCCAGCAGCCACCTTCCTCTCAGACTGCAACGCTGCGTTTCGCCAGGTTTTGCTCAGTTCCAGACGTTCCTTCTCCACATCTTATGACTACCAGTTGCATATGTTTCGGTGGCAGCGCTGAAGCGTCATGCTTCTTTTGTGCAGGGATGGGACCGTGTGTGTTTCGCCTTGAGTTTTTGCCTCTTTTTGCTTGCCACATAGGTCCTCCTTCGTCGTCGTTGTCGAATCAGGAAAACCGCTCAAGTATAGGGCCAGATCGTTCGCCGCAGCTCCGTTGCATGGAAACCAGTTTTTGCTGCATAAAAGAGCTAAGCAGAAGCTTTTCGCAAGTTCCGATTCCTAATTCGAAGTTTTAAACTTGCGAGAAATTGAACGCCCTTTCGAAACGCTGAAGCTTCATTCCATTTGAGGGAGACTTCTGTGATGGACGTTGAGAGAGCCTCCTGCATTTTGCCTAGTTATTTTTCCAGCGGACTGCTTCAAATACACCAACATTACGTTTTTTGTGGATGTATCTGAAATTGTGATCATCCTAACGTGTGCAGGCAGCATTTTGTGTAATCGTTGCCTTATTGCTTTTCGTGTTTTTTCTACACCAACTCTTCATACGCTCATGAAAATTGCTTTCTGATTGTGAGGCAAGGTGATATTGATTTAAAACTTATCTACAGGATAAAATTTTCCTGTTTGATGTATGGCTCATTGGCTCACCTGTGCTCCTCGTTTTAAGCACTCCATAAGAGTTAATGCCACTATTTGAGATGGGCAGCGTCGTCAGAAGTTAGTTTTACTTACCGTATCAATAACCGCGTAGCAATAACAAGGTATTTAATGCAAAGCTAGTTGCAACCTATCAACTGCGGTGGTCACGTACTGCCTCCAAATTTTAATTTAACTTCCCTGGCTGTGTTTGCGCAAGGCAGACTTTATTTTTTTTTTCGAGGTAAAAGTTGGAGGTAGTGAATTTAATTTATTTCTTATGGGAACGAAATGGCTCGAAAAAAAAGAGCACATGCCGGTGGAACAGGAAATAAAAATGTGAAAAAGAGGAAACAAAAACTGAGCGAAGTACGGAAAGACAAAAGGAACAAATGAAGTAAGCGCGTCTGCAAATAGTGACCGTGTATAGACCTCCAAGGGAAGCGCGCCAGCGTTGTACCTGGTTGGCCGAAATTTAAATTTGTTGGCCTTCCGCGTTGGCGGGCCTAGAGTTTAATAAACTCTGACGGAGACTGGCGAAGACGGACGACGGTCTCAGGCACACAAGACGGCGATTTTTCTCAGCAGCCTTCGTCTGTCCGGCTGTTTACTCCTGATAGCGTCTACTTCCTATATTTTAGCTGGCCGCTGTTGCAGCGCTTACAGATACGGCTCGCACGTTTCCTTGCTCTCATGAAAACTGTGCTCTTGTTTCATTTAATATTTACCTTTAGGAGGCATGTGTGGCTGCTTGTTGCAAAGCACAACAGGCGGAAGCCGTCGGCATGTGCATGCGTTGTCGGTGGAAGCCGGAAATAATGAAACGACACACTTGAAATGCCCTACATTTAGCTAACTTTACTTCAGTAAGGCATCGTACTTTAAGCAATCGCAAAATTGAAGTAGAAATATGCAAATATAATTAGGAAATTGACTTGAAAATGTCGCTTATCACCCACCCTCTTCCCATGAATGCTCCATTTGAGCACACGGATGGGCGAGTGAATAAAAAATTGATCCCACGCTTTTGAAAAGCGTTGGCTTAGCGCTTTCATCTCGGTAATACACTTAGAAAGAATATTCATTACGCGGGTAATTATTATTGCTAAACGGTCGAGTTGATTACAAAACCTTGAGGGTAAGAGCGCAAGCAAGGGGCAAAGGAGGGAGCAACTTTGGACGAGCGCTCAAGAGGGTGAATATACCTTGAACACTTCTGGTAATCACAAAGCAAACGCTTAGTGAAAGTTAAATCTTAGGCGATATATTTGCTCCCTCACACTGTAGCTACTGCTGGTTAGAAAAGCTGATTTCCTATTTTTTAAAGGGCTCCTCAACAAGAGAGACTTTCATTACAGACTCGATTTCCGGACACGTTGTAATCACAAGACAGACAAGGCGAGAAGAGAATATTCTGAGAAACCTTAACGTTTGTTCTCGATTGACTGTTTTTGTCTCTGGTTCCTGGTTGTATCAACGCCCGAACTCATACGAACCTGGAAAACATCGCGATTAGATAAGTCTACAAGTTTTTCGAAACAAACTCCCATTTCTTTTTACATTTTTAGGCCCCGCTTTTCAGTGAAGCCGTTGGGTTACTATTTCGTCGCATTAACAGCTAAGGTACAAACGCTACAAAATATATAACTTTTTCCACTGGGGCCACCTCAAGACACTTTCTTCTATTTTATATTTTCATTCTTGCAATCATGTAGCGGCAGCGATATTCATCATGGCAAAGAAAAAATCAGATTTAATGCGTACAAATAGACAAGGTGGCATCTTATCCAACAGCGAACAGATCCAACACGTAACCTTTTGCACGAAAAGAATTTTGATGGCTGTTTGCATGTCCGGCATGATCGGGCAAGAAATTTTTATAGGTGGTAAATTGTAAGATACTGCTAAAAATATTAAAGGTAACGGTTGATGATTCTGAGATGTAGCGAAATCATTTTTTTTTTTTGGAGTTTCAATCGACAGCATCGAACAGTTAAGACTTACATAAAAGCCGATGGGGAATCGTTTTGACGATAGCAAGAACATTAGTAGGAACTAAAATGCAAGACTGCCGTCAGGTGATCTCCGGATATAGTGGTATTTATAGTGGAATCTTACCTTGTGTGAAAAACTCCTTGCATCACGGTTTAATACTCAAACATTTTTTTTCTTTAGAATTCCTGGATATAAAATGGAGTAGTAACGTTTTTGATTAGAACAGTTCCTCGGTGTAGATCTCCATACACGGGAGCAGAATTTATCCGGTATACTTTAAAAAAATGTTTAGCAACAGCTCGTGGTAAAATCACAAACGATGGCAACATGTAGTAGTGATAGTAGTAAAAATAAAAGAAGTGCATGTCAAAGCGAGGGCAAAAAAAGATGAGATTCTTCACAAACACAGCAACGTGAAGAAGGCAGGGGTGGGGGTGGGGTGGTGCTTAGCCAACGTTTCGCCAAGAGAACTTATCTTCGCCTGTTCAAAGCATGCTTCACTGGCGGGATTTAGGTAGAGCCTCTATTCCGAGGAGGAAGTTCTGGTGAGACGCCGGAGGGTGTAATGTGAGAAGGGTGGTGAGATAGGAAGCGTGAAATTGAACTTTGGGATGGGTGCTAAGGAGGATTTACCGGTTGACACTGAAAACTGATAAATAAATACGACGGCTCAGCCGAAAGGAATATGGGGCTGGCATTGGTGCTGAGATAGTGAGCCCGGACTCGAAAGACTGTGTGTCTGCGACAAGCGGCATTGTAGGACTGGTTGGGTGGACATTTAAAAATAACTAGGGGGAAGCGAATGAGCAGCGCAAGAGAAGAAAATACAAGAAGGAAATAATAGATAAAACAAAAAGACGAGGGTGCGGAGAAGGCGCGAAAAGAAGAGAGTAGAAAGAGAGCGAAAGTAAAGGCTCCAAGCTAAATGACAGCTGCAGGTGCAGAGTGTAAAGGAAAATTAGGTAGAAATAAAGCATAATAAAACAATAATAAAATACGCGTAAGAGAAAGTACTAGTCCCACATGTGTCAATAATTCCATCCAAATTAACCTGTGCCAGAAATGGAAACAGAGGCCAGGCATGAACAAAGAGGCTGTTATAGGTTCAATCAAGTAGTTATATGCGCAAACAGTAAATAGTTGTGATTTGCTGCAGCGGGAGCACTCAGAAAAAAAAATAATGGTGAGAAAGTGCCGAAAAGTGCGATGCATATCGTGTTTTGGCACTGTAAAGAACGATGGGGGCTGGACAAACGGCTAAAAAAAAAAAAAAAAACTTTTCGCGGCTTTCTACCAAGGAAAAAAAGGCTTTCCTGCCGCAGCCGAAAAACTGTCCTTGTTTACGATCCTAAAGTCGCAAACTTCGGCATATATAATTAAGCATGACGTGAGGCTCCTTCCAAGCTTGTGAGATTAAACTATGCGCATTTTTTCTTCTGCGTCATTTTGTCTATTTGTCTCTAACTGCTATTTTTTTCTTCAATACTTCTACTTCAGAAATGTTAATATTTTGACGTGGAAAATGGTTTCATGTCTATGTTTTGCTTCCGTTTGATAAGTGCACGGGCAAAGCTCTCCACGTGCACATGGTAGAATGACAGCAGGCAAATATGCATTGAAGTCTCTTCTAGTAAAAACTAATCCTCTAACAGCGTTAGATCGCCACGTGTGGCACTCTGAAGCATCAGATTCTATTTTTAGCTATACCTAAGGTGCACAACCCGTCAGAATTGGATACTTTAAGCAGCCTGTCAAATACTTTTTTTTTACCATGCGTTCGTAGGACAGCAATTTCTGCATTTTTACGCTGTAGACTTTCGTGCTTATATATAGCTGCATATAGGAAGTTAAAGCTCCTCGTTCCAAACTGCCTGCTTTCACTATTTAGTAGCACTTATAACTTTTTCTCTCTGCACTAGAAAGAACGAAGTCTTCATTTTTCATTGAAAAATGCCCTCTGATTAGACACAAGTCACTTTAATAAGTGTTCTCTATCCCTCTCTCTTTGTGTCTCTGTCTTCGCCTTGTGTTTACTGCACTGTGGTATGAAACGAATACAAGTATAGCCTTATATCGGATTCGTCATTCAGCTGTGTTCCTCGCTATCTTGTATTGCTAAACTCTAAACAAAAAGGTTTAAAAAGGAAGTTAAGTTGTCCTGTAGCGCACGCCCTTTAAAAATGGGATTGTGCTAAAGGACATTTTACTCCCTTTTTACTCCCATAAAGGCGTATTCGTTTTTAGAGTGTAGAACTCAGTAGGTTCTGGAAGAAGGGCGCACTTTTATCAGCGTTGTGTCACTTAGCCTCGAAGAACTTTGCTTAGCCAAAATACAGAATTACCAGGCAAATTGCGCTAATGTGCTGTGCCCCATTTTGCAGAAAGCATGAAAGATCGTTCTCAGATTTGTTCTACATAATGTATGAAGATATACGTGGTTTAATTTCTAATGAAGTTGGTATAACCTGCTGGAACATTTGTTAGTCAGCGCTGCAATAGTTTAAAAGGGCTAACGAATTCAGGAAAAGGAAGCAAACGGCCTATTAACATGTTTCTTAGAGGTACTTTCTTTATACTAATATCCACCGTAAATTTACATTCCTGGGATCATCTCAGTTTCTCTCATTTTGAACTCATGCACATCCCGTGCGCAATTCAAAATCCGAATTGCATTTACTAGGAAAAAAATAATTTTATTTATTAAGATGAAACAGAGGCTCATTACCTCTTCGTAGGCCTTTCAAGGTTTGACGATGGGCTATAAATAACGAAAGAGTGAACAGGTATATGTATAACACAAACGGAGAGTACTCCAATCAACTATGGCTGTTGCGAAGAAACCCTGTTTTGGCCAGCAGGCTGCAGGCGGAAAACGGCGACTAATTATGCTTGTGCGCAGAACACATCCTTGAAGCAGACGTATTCTGTAGATGGATATGTGTTCCTAAATTTCAAGTGCCACGGAAACTCAGAGCTTAAGGGAGGAGGGAAGCCACTTCACTTGTGGCGACAGCAGCCACTCGTTACTGCTGGGTTATACTCTTCCGCCCTTAGTTATAACACCTACCACCCCGACGTTGACTGCATACCTGCGGCGTAGCAGTTCGCTATGAGGCCTAGTAGCGGAATTTTCGTACCTATCTAGCAAAGCTAACAGGTACCGCAGATGCCTGGAAGCAATTGGAAAGTTTTATTTTGTTATAGCTGCATCACCTAGTACGTGCAGGCAACGTTTGTAAAGCCGACACGCGTTCATGAATTGTTCATTCCATGCCAGTTCTTTGGAGTCTTGTTGATTTAATGACTCCACTGGTAAGCCGTTATCCATGCAATTATTTTCCAGATGTGCTACCGGCACTCAAAGTAAGTGGACCATAGCGCGCCGCTCGCTCATGGACAAAGTGCCTCGAGCGAGGATGGATTTTTGTCCTCGCTCTCACGCGAGTAGCTTGTCATTCTACATAAATTTCTGGCGCGGCGTTCGCTGCTCTTCTGCTCACGGTCGCGTCGAAGAGCGCGCGTCGTCAGTAGGCCAGCACTTGGTGCTGTTGCACTGTAGCAGAGCATCCACATCACTGCAGCGTAAAGAAGACGAGCACAAAGGAAGAAAACACTTACGACACGGACAAACGCTGCACTCACAACTGATTTTATTTCGCCAGCAATGGGAAATATAAAGATTCCGCTGCTAATGCGCGCAGGAAAGTACACATGCCATGAATAACAAAGATACATTATACATCAGATACATCTTATCGTGTGGCAGAGAAAAGATCACATTCCGCTTTGTACAAATGAATAGAGGTATCGCTTACACAAAAATCACCCTTTATCTTATACCTCTATTCATTTGTACAAAGCGGAATGTGATCTTTTCTCTCCCACACGATAAGATGTATCTGATGTATAATGTATCTTTGTTATTCATGGCATGTGTACTTTCCTGCGCGCATTAGCAGCGGAATCTTTATATTTCCCATTGCTGGCGAAATAAAATCAGTTGTGAGTGCAGCGTTTGTCCGTGTCGTAAGTGTTTTCTTCCTTTGTGCTCGTCTTCTTTACGCTGCAGTGATGTGGAAGCAAAGTAACGAACTTGCCCAGAAGCTTGTTTTACTGTAGCAGAGCAAGCGTTTCGCCGCTCCGCACCAAACCACTGCAGTGTGAAGAAACGAAGCCTTGCTTCGTTTTACGTTGCCGTTCTGTACCCCCCCCCCCCCCACCCCTCCCCGCAAATTAAAAGTTGATAGTTTGCCGTCACTCGGAGCATTCTGGCAGTGAGCGGGCGAAGCGTGAAATCAACGTCGCGGTGTGGCCCGGCAGCTGCTCCGGCCGTCGAAGCCGTGGCCCATTTACTGCTCCGGCTGACCGAGCATGTCCCGTCTAACGTTTAAAAACAACCTTTCAATGCTTGCTATCGTCTGTTGCGAGAAGCGCTAACAGCAGCTACGTACTTGTGATTATGTGTTTCTTTCCAGGAGTGGGCTAACGCTGAGCCTATGGTAACCCATTTTTAATGCGTCCTTAACGCCTCTACCCTGCACTTAATTGTAACAACTTTCTCGCGCAGTTGAAAACCATTCGACTAAATTTTTTTGATTCCTGACACGTCCACCTGAAACCACGGAAGCACACTTGGCATTTTTAAACAATTGCATTGAAGGCGTGTAATCAGGCAACACTTCACAGATGATGAACTTGGCAACGAAGCACAGCAAGGAACAAAATAACCAACACAAAAGGCAGGGCACACATATGAGACGAAGAGAGGACTGTGCTCGGCCCGTACTCGGTTACTTCTTAGTTTATTTCCAATTCTATTGAGGACAGCAACCATAGGTGGGTAAGGGAGCAGCCAGTCAGAGACACGGCCAGACTTGGAATGGGGCCTTAGCTGACTGACCTTTTGCCGGCGCATCTAGACTAGCTGAGCCACAAGGAGCGTGCTGCGCCAATTAGTCGCCGCACTGACGCCCTGTTTCTTTCCTGATTCCCGGTTACTGGGAATAAATCACATGAGGCATGTCAAAAGCGTCGCCGTGCTCCGTCACTCGTCGCCGTCAGTGCCGGTTCGCCGCTAGAACGTGGTTGTGGGAACCATTTATGCAAGTTGCATCATAAGCCGGTTCTTTCCTTGGTGAGTGTGACGTGTTATGCAGTAGTTTATATCAGAAGGAAAGTCGCCAGTACAGAAGGCCAAACTCAACCAAAAGGAAATTGAACCATAGAAAAAGCCCCCGGACTTACAAGTGTTTTTTTTTTCAAGAAGCCGTAACACGTACAAAAGTAGGATCTTCAAGCAAAAGGCATTCATATAAATTAATGTTAGCATGTACTCGGTTAGCAGGTAGCGGCGTCTGTGTTTTAAGCATTTATGCATTCCAGTGTTCAAGTCACCGAAAGCCTAAAGTTTCAATAAAAACGCATAGTCAGCATAGAATAAACCGACTGCAAGAGCGATCAAGCGTCTCGTCATTTTTTTTTTAATACTATCAATCGTCTGCGCACCGTTTGGTTGTATTTTGGCGCGTCAGTCTATCACATGAGCACTTCTTGTGCATGAATCGAAACAGCTGTACCCACTCCTTCTTAGTCATTTGCTGTCATCGTTGAATTCATAGCTCCGGGGTCTGAGGCGTCACCTTCGAGTGCCCTTTTCCATGACACAGAAAATAAGAGAGCTCACTGCTTCTGACATTGGAAGCTCAATGCTGCGCAGACAAAAAGCTGAAGAGCCCCGCTGTAGCCTGAATGACTCGTTGGCGGACATCGGGTCAACTTAGTGCAGGCCGGAAGCCTTTGCAAGTCGATGGCGACCGAGAAGTGCTCGTCTTCGGATCGAAGCCCGTCGTCGCTGAATAGAGAAACGCTGCTGTCTCGTCCTTACCATCTCTCCCAGCGTCACGATAACAATGGGGCAGAACGGCCAGGCGAAGACCCGAGGAAATATATGCAAAATAAAAGATGGAATGAAGGATGGTCGGTAGCGGAAATGGTGGAAAAGAGCAATCTTCAATAGAAGGGAAGACAGTTTGAAGGTGGACCTTTTATTCTGCTAACTAGGTCTCTGGATAGCTTTTAAAAGAATCAGAAAACGAATTTATGACAGCCAGTGTTGTGAAGAAATAAGAGAGGAATGAAGGTAAAGCAGGCAAGGAATCGATGTGCGATTTAATTTAGGAGAGGAGCCCTGAACAAGAAGGAATGGAAGGAAGCGATCTGCAGACCTAAATGACTAGCGCATATTATCAGAGGACTTAACGGAAAGAAGTTAGATATACTGGTCTTTTTTGGCGCATGATCAATACAAGAGGGGTAGATGTATTCCAACGCTTTTCTTGCAGGGACAGGGTATGGGAAGTTTAGTTTGTACGCGCATCAATTGTGCGAAACGACCAGGAGCAGTTATTCGCCACTTTATTTATTACCCGCATATGTCCTTTGTGCTTTCCCCGTATATCCGCCTCAAAACTTTTCGGCTCACTGGCCGGCACGGCTAAGAGTAGAAAAGGGAGGTAAATTCTTATATTGAGTTAAGGAGGAACGTACCAGAAAAAAAAACCCTGTTTTCTTTTTCTAGTTTTGCTGCACATATATTTGAGGAATAATTGAAATTTGTTTCACTCAAAATGCACTCTCAAACTCGGGCTGTTGCTGTCGCTTTAGACGGTAATGAGAAAAGGTTGGTGATTTTGTCACTTAATTATTGGTCAGATTATCCTTGGAGCGTACAACCATCATCTAACATTATATTTAAGCAGTGACTACTGTTGGTAGCATCTGGTCCTATGAGTAAAAAGATGATTTTAGCAAAACAATCAACGATAGGTAGCTAGTATTGCGTAAAGCGATAAAAATAAATAAGAAAGTAGCAAAACTCTACTGAACACCAAGCTATACAAAGTGCTATTAGGAGCTTATTTGACGAAGCATGTTTTTTTGTCGTTCAGCTGAGCGCATCATCTCTGAAGAATGCGATTTCCTCTGCAATGAGCAAGCAAAGAGTACGATAGGGTAGTCTGGCTTTAATTGAACTATGGCGAAACGAGACTATGATGTCGTCTTTTCCAATGGAAAAATAAAGAGGAACTGCGAACACGGAATAACGAGGGTAAAACATGGGAAGATTTTTCACTGGCCACGAGCCCACGTAATGGCCCAGATAGCGCGTGGGCGCACGGCAGCGGAACATATTTCATTTTTTTCCCCACGCAATAAGAGTAAGTGAACATCAGTGAGCTTTTGTACCAGGCAACAGAAATTCTGAAAATCAATCACGAGTTAGTGCAAGTAAAAAAACGCCTCGGCGTGGCGGCAGCGATGCCATTCATGATTTGCATTACTTCGACTAAAGAGGAAGTGCTTTCTGCTGCATCTGCGAGTCTCTCCTCACCCGAGATTTCGCAATAATTTCTTCTTGTGAATGATATGAACGTAGACATAAAGTTTTAACTGCACAAAAAATAAAATGAAAAAGTCGCACGAATGAAGTAGCAAGAATATATATACATTTATATATTTTATTTCAGGCTCACGTGGAGCCCCTTCTTTTCAAGCCGCTGGATGCAGCACAACTAAGTGCTGTTACGTGGTTTTAGCGGTTTTAGCCGTTGTGCATCTGTCTTTACATTAGGCCTTGGGTTCAGCGTTGAACACATTAGAGTGTTGCCGAAAGGTTCAGATGACGGCGAGCACTACAGGCGCACAGGTGAGAAAAATCTCCACCTTTAATAAGGTGTTTACTCGCAATTCTTGCGGTTCTTGATTAAAAAAAAGCAACCACAGAAATGCTAACGGTAGAGGGGGAATAAAAAGCTGATATCTGAACTCTAGAAAAAATACGAGAGCAGTCCGTTCAGGACTATCGATAGCTGCATGTTTCAAGAAAATGACTGCGAAATAAGGGAAGAAGCACACCTAGAAAATATTGAGCCACTAACCAAATGCTCATGCAGAGAAACAGCCTTTCTAAATTCGTAAAGAATGAGAGAACCTGAGAAAACTTTATCACCCGGTAATTGCGCTTTCTGAATCGACGTCTTATTTGCACGTAGAAAAAAACACCTACTTGTGAGTGTTTGTTCCAAAGATTTCAGGGTAATGTACTTAATTGTGGGCACCGTGTTTGCCTTAGAAGGAAAAGCATTCTTAGGCTAAACATTATTTATTTCGAGAGGACCCGTGCTTGTAAAAGCGTTGCCTAACTACGAGCGTAAACTCTTCCCCTGTCCACTTGAAGTCCAACTGGGCGGTGAGTGAGGAAAAGCTGTGTAGCACCACGGCAAACAACCAAGACATAAGCTTGCAAATTACATAGTACCGAGTGCAGCCGACGGCGGTGTTACCTGAGAGCGGAAGAGAATGTGCGCTAAGGACACAGCGAAGAAAAACTAAGGCTGCTGCGAAAACAGAGACAACATTCTCTCAAGGCTCCGAGACAAGAAACTGTGGCAACGGAAAAGCTCTTCTAAGCTGTCGTCAATTTCGTTTACGACCGACTTACACGCGCGTTTCCTCTGTGCGCACGGAAGCCTCTTATCAAGAAGCCGCAGTTTTTGGAGAACTCCACGACGACGAAAGAGTCGAGAAAGGAGAGGCATAATGGGACGTCGTGTTCTCTGGGGCAGATTCTATGCACCAGCCGCAACGAACTGAGAACTCGCGTTGGATCCCGTCAGCTCAACTTTGTGGCAACGTAAAACACTCATCGGTAAGCCTCGCCATCATTGCAGCTGTTTCGCATGTAATCCCAGATTTCCTTAACGCAAAATGTACCACTCTGGAGCTTTCGCCATCAAAAAGAGCCTCGGAGGCTTAGACCCACACGGTTGAGCGAATACTGCATGCTTTGGACGGCCTTTCTTGGTAGGCGTGCCGGTTGCCGTATCTTCTTCAGCGATGTACTCAACTTCGAACTTCTGAAATAGCAACCCTGTCGCGCACGGAAAAAGGTTACAGTGTGTCGCTTAACAAGGCCCGCACCTTCAACGTGCAGCGGGGACAGACGCGTCGTTATTCCGCTTCTCTGCTCATATTTCTCGCTGCTCAGCCACAGCGACTTGCTCGACGCGGTATGATCCGATTAGGCGATGGCGCCCCCTTTGTGTTCTGCTGCTCCACCGGAGACGGCCGGAATTTTTTGGCAAATTCAGGCGAGAACAGAAGCGTTACGGCGCTGCAGAACCAATTTGCGTCCCGATGGGGATGATTGTTATTCTATTTCTCGCAGATATGTGAACACGAAAACCGGTTTTGTTACGGCCGATTCCACTGACATTGTAAGCTGTTTTCATATGAACGTTTTATTAAGCGAGAGAGAGAGACACTTGAAATTTTTGTATTGTTGCAAGAACTGCGGCGAGCGAAGGTTCAATCTAAGGAGGGCAGGACACCCTTCCTGCAGTTCACGTTAAGCACGATCACTGAACAAACGGAGGAGCAAAGCCATCGCTAAAGAATTTTTTATGACAACGGAAAAGTGAGCACCATATTTGCTGCTACATTCGGCGATTACCACTAGGTAGTGATCCATCTCTTTTATTGTTGCATGTCCAAGAGCAACAAGTCACAGATTAACTTCTGATTAGAAAAATCGGTGAGTTACAAAACATGTGGTGCTGCATTATTGGCTAGGATTAACAATAGCCGCGGTGTTTAAAGCATCCCAACTTATACACACAATTCTTTATAGTTAGATGCAGAAATTTCTGTTACTGAGAGCCATGTCATCGTTGTGACAAGTTGTAGTCCGATGCAATTCTCACCGAAAAAAGGTTCTTGTTGAAGATAGAATTCTAACCGTCTGTTTCGCTGGCAGCATGGAAAGAATTGGAAAGCCAGTTTTTATCGCAGTCGCATGAATTTAGTTTACATTGAGAACTCTTTTTCTAAAAGACCTATGGAGGTGTATGATCAAGCCAGCATGCATTGTGCGGGGACACCACGAATGGTTCGTCTTCAAGAGCAGTTGCATGACGTTGTTGCACAGAGCTCTTAATTTTCGACTAACCCAATTGTAGCCGCGTGTTTGTTGTCCAGAATTTTTTATTCGGCATTGGTTGGTTCCTGCTAGTACTTCATGCACGACGAAGGCACCGAATACATTTGTTAACGACAGTGACTAATTCCTACTTCACGAACACCTTTTCGCGTGTACACTTCGTTGTCCTTCATCCCTGTAAAGCTTCATCTGGAGTAGCATGTGAAGCGCATCTGCAAGCTGTCTCCAGCAGCTATCGATCATCTCTGCAGGTCAAAAGTTTCAGAATGGCTTCAAATAACAAAAATAAAGCGCTGTAGAGGTGCAAAATTTTATTACTAAGAACGAAGGCTCCGATCGATTTGCTCAGCAATGACACCTGCCCCTGCTGAAAACACGGGACTTGATGAATACTTGTATAAAACTCAGGGTAAAGTCGTCCATAGGGCGCTTCAAGCATTTTGATGACTTTAGAGCGACATCCGACACACTTTAAGTAACAGCTATGGAATCGCGGAAAAGTATACACAGCTGATATGCAGTATTAAAAGAGCCGTCTAATTAAAAACAGTCGTAAGTTCAGGAACAAAGAGACTGTCCCTAAAAGTCTTAATACTTATCATTCAGTTTCAATCACTAGCTGTGCACTGGGTATGCTCACCATAGCGGGCTCATAACTATTTGGGAGATAACTGTCACCACAAGCGATTGCAGCAGGGCATAAAATGCGTTATAAACGGGGGCAAAGAAATACCGCAAAAAATAATTCGGTGGTCGGCGTAGGCGATAGTTGCGTTTTCTGCATGCCAAAGGAGAAAACAACTGATCTCAACATTAAGCTCTGCATGGCCAGGGAGTCTACAAACACAAAAAATGGCAAATATATGTGTTTGTATTATATTCCTGATAAGATGATCTATAACAGCTGCGTTATTATAGTGGTTTGTTATTTTACGTGATAAGGTATATGTTGGTGAGAATTATCATTCCCAGGATGAGAAGGAAATCAGGACAGTGCTAAAAAATATGCCTAGTTCCTTACTGGAAACGAAGAAGCCATCGCGTGCTTCATTTAAACTAAGTTGACTGACGTTCAGTGAATCTGTGTATCATTCATTCAGCCCGTGCAACCAACCTGGCAATCTTTCTTCGTTTGTGTTTACTTAGATATATGTGTGCATACAGAATTTTCTTTCTCTCTGATAACCCGTCCGTAACTGCCATTCTTTCCAAGAATTTGTTCGCAATAATGTAACCGCTTTCACTCTTTGTTCCTTGTTGTATCACGCTCCAGCTTCTTGCGAAATTAACTCCGCCAAACGTCTGCTGCTGCCTTGCAAAACGGCTCAGAACACGCGGAATTGATAACTATAACCTGTGGTCGTGAAGACACTCCAGCAGTCTGCAGAATGAATCAATTGAATCTATCCTTTATCCAAATAAGCAACAACCTTCGCTGCTTTATCTGAAAACATTCGTCGTTCGTGTACTTGAGACGACTTCATGTCCTGTTCTCGGGGTGAACATGCCGCATGATTTTGTTGTTTCGAAGCAAAACTTTCCGCCATAGCTTTTTCACTTAAGTTCCGCACGTGAACCACAGGAAGTTATAAATAGGCTGAGAAAAGTACACCTGAAGCAAGAAACATTTATCACTGAACGCACCACTGCGCAGTTTGTTTTCGCGTGGCCACGGCATGACGGATAGGACCGTCAGAAACCGCGTGTGCAGGTAAGGTGCCCGATTTACGACGCCCAAGGGAATTTCTTCGCGCCCTTCTTTCGCGTCCTATTTACGTGTCTCCGGTGACAATAAAACATTTCCGTCTCCTTTACTCATTGTCGTTTCCTATGTCCTACATTTGGACTATGATGTGGATTTAATGTTGTAAAGTTAAAGTTCGCTAGATTCATTTTTAATATCGGAGTAAGCAGTGAAGGTTATTTATAGCAGCGCTACCTAAAGCGTCTCATATTTCAAGGCATCAACCCTAGTCATAACAGATGTAAGTTGAGATTCGCAGCAGCAAGCTCTTTTCCTATTGAATTCCTAGGTATATAACCGGTGAATAAAGTCTGAAATTTAGCCCGTTTCATAAAAAAAAGTCGTGCTTGATTCATATAAAAAATGCAGGCAAACAAGATTATTGAACAGGACTTGCATGATAAAGGATTGTCTGAATATGTACACAATGGCCCGCATTCTTTGGCGAAAATCGTACCTGGGCGAGTAGATCAAGGCTGCTTCCAAAAAAGTACAGATATTTAAAATTGCAATTACACATCGTACAAAAAGGAGAAATTTCTACAGCATGAACGTTCAAACTATTAGCCTCTCGTCATCAGTCTTCCCCGCTGCCCACTAAGGTACGGTTGCTTCCTTTTGGGTTTACTGAATGTACAGTTCTCGCTCTGAGTCAATTTATCATGTTTTTTGTCGTCTGAATGCACATCGTGCTCAAGCTTTCTTGGGGATGAACAACTAGCGTCATCTGTTCGTCATCAACAGCGAACACTATCTTAGACAATTCAAACATCATGAACTTGCTGATTGTACGGATCCTACTCTGTAAGTCAATGTATTATGTTTCTATATCCTCTCACCGCACATCACACAACGCTTTTCTGAAGGCCAACAACTAGTGTCATCTCTTCGTCACCAGCAGCGGACACCATCTTAATCAGTTTGTAGATTTTGAATTTAAAATTCTGAAATTTTAATGTGTCTTGACAGATGGTGCGCCTACGTGGGAATAATTAGGGCTCACTATTCCTGCTTACTGCAATACCTAGGCAACAATTTGCATCCTGTGTTCACAGCAGCTATTTCCGACGGCCGCAGAAAATCAACGAACTGTACCGAGCATTCCAAATTCCTACTGTGAATTTCACTGTTCGAAGCTATGCGGCATGCGGTGCGAACCATGCGATCAAGAACCTCTTGTCTATTTTTTGCGGGATACTTCATTGTTTGGTAACTTTTACAAACAGTGAAATTGTGATTGCACCTAAGCGGTTGACCAAATATTTTAGGGGAATCCCACAAGGTGGAGTAGATTTGTAATATGCAAAATATTGTAATATGTAAAATATGTAATATGTAATATGTTATATGTAAAATATTTGGTCAACACTGTTCCCACTTCGAGTTATAGATCAATTCGCTCTCGCCCTACCCTAAGCTTGCCGTCCCGGTTAGCTCAATTGGTAGAGCGACTGCTCCGGTGCGGCGGTGGTCCCGGGTTCGAACCCCGGACCAGGACGAATTTTTCTTTAACTACGAAGTTTCTGTGAAAGCTGTATAGCTTTCCTTTGTGGCCGTATGGCTGCGCTCGGGTGGACGTCAATGAGTAATTACTCCCTTATTACAAAGCTACTCCACCTTGGGGGATTCCCCTAAAATATTTGGTCAACACTGTTCCCACTTAGAGTTATAGATCAATTCGCTCTCGCCCTACCATAAGCTTGCCGTCCCGGTTAGCTCAATTGGTAGAGCGACTGCTCCGGTGTGGCGGTGGTCCCGGGTTCGAACCCCGGACCGGGACGAATTTTTCTTTAACTACGAAGTTTCTGTGAAAGCTGTATAGCTTTCCTTTGTGGCCGTATGGCTGCGCTCGGGTGGACGTCAATGAGTAATTACTCCCTTATTACACCTAAGCGGTTGTCGCGAAAGTGTGCCACTTCTTGGAGGCGGTCCAAAGGTGCCGCAGATGTCCTCAATTGAGGGGCAGTATGGGAAGAATCGAAATATTTGGGAGCATAGAATTTTTTTTAGTGCTTGCTATTCTGTTCTGCCTCACTGCGCAGGCAATCTTAGCTCATACGAAGTTCTGGCACAAATAATCACAGCAGAATGCGCCATTTTGAGTCCCACATTACCAGCTGAGCAGCGGCATCCGTAACTAACTTTTGACTAAATATTTCAACCATGAAAACGGACTTTGAGCAATCGCCCGGTGGCCTAGTATATAGAGGAAGGAAAGCTACAATATAGGGACATATGCAGAGGAAGCCATAAAAAGCAGGCCCTCAATTCTTTTTTTTTTCTTAAGCACTGCTTCAGCGATAGTAGTAACTTTTAGGTTCTTTCATTATGTTTGCACATGCTGCTTCCTCATGGCGATTAAGAAAGAAAGCGTACGTTTCACAGATTTCTTTCGTGCAATGCGTAATTTGTTATCAAGCTAACTGCGCTTGTATCAGTGGCCAGCGCTGTGTCTCTGTCTCCTCGAACACAGGTTTGGTATCGCTGGTGAAAACCTACGTCCTTACTTCTACTAGTTTTTCACTAGTGGCTCAAACGGACGTGCACATGAGCCCTGGACTTCTGTTACCTTGCAGAGTCCATATCTGCGATCCTTTAGACAGCCCTGCAATGAACACTCTGGCGTAAAAACTCTATTGCAGACCTGAAGCCAAACTAAGTTGTCTGCTATGCCTGAAAAAATAGTCCTATTGAAGCCTGTTTTATCACCCTACAGGTGCGATCTTTGTACCCTAAATCGAAGTGGTATCGATCTTTTTAAGCTCGTAGTGCGTCCTTTGTCTTCGAAATGAGCTGTAATACGTGCTGTGCCAACCTGTTGCAGCTCGAAACGGGTCCTTTCTCTCTGGTATGAGTCCTAAAAGTGACTTGTACAAGTCTGTTTAGAGGAAATTACGTTCAGTATACATTTGTGTGTCACCTTCGGCATCCACGCGAAACCTGTCCGTGAGTGTAAATTGTGGCTTAATAATAATCGTGTTCTTTTATAGAGCTTGTAGTCAGAAAATGCCGTGTGTGTTCCGGACACTGCTTTTAATACTGCTCATTTTGGTATTTCTTAACATGTAGTTACTCCCTCAATTGTAGGTTGTAAATATCTAACGCTAGCTGCATCGTAGGCTTCAGAAAGCGGACGAAGAAAAGCCCCAATGAGGAGAGTGTAAAATTAAGTGCCGTAATATAAACTATGAAAGGAGAATCGCTGGCAACAAAAATTGGTACCTAATTATAAACATCCCTCATATTTACTAGCCTGCTGGATTTCACTATAAAAAAGGTACTAATAGCAGAGACTCGTTTTTTTTGTATTTTAAAGTAACGAGAAGGCAGAAGTACTATACTGCTTTGACGTTACAATGCAGCTTTGTGGCTAACGCCCGTATTAATATTTTGCGGTCTAACCACATGTACTTTGTACATGATTCATCATCTCCGAAACAAGCCTTGAAAGGCTGCTAATAAAACACCAAAACGTCTTTGAAGTCTCAAGCGTGAAGTAAGGGCACTTGCGTATGTCTCCTGTGTTCCACACTCCTTGTTTCTGAGCGAGCAACGTTTGCTGCCTGATCGTTTCTCTCACGGGTGGCTGACTTTTTCTGTGCGCTCCAGTTGCCGTCGGAAACGTTGTTGCTATGGCGGGCGAAAGCATTGATGCGCATTGCGTACTGCTTCATGGATCACAATATAACTGCCATGATGCGGTGCTGCCTACGGACGTCGCCGAAAGAGCCAATCTGGCAGCAGCAGAGGGCACGGTAAGAGGCGGCCACCCGAATGCGAAATGCTAAGAAAGCAACGTTCTTGCAGCATGAGCGACCAATTGCTTTGAACAGACAAACTAACGGCATCTGACTGTTCCGCAGCGATATTGCCATCACCAGAAGTGTAGCGAATCCAGCCGGTGGCGGGGTTTACTTCATTGTTGCCAGTAATCTTCTGACTGCAAAACATTGCGCGGAAAGGATAATGACGGCGTGAATAATGGCATTATTCACAGTTTTTGGTCGACAGTGCCGTTACCTTTCTTTATTCGTGCAAAAAAAAAACACATCAGCTTATTATTTTCCCCACACATTTGCCAGTGAAAAATTCGCTTTAGAGAGACACAGCCTGCAGCTCACATTTGCAATGCCCAGCTCAAAGTATTCGCCTGAGTCGTTTTGGGACGTTAAACCTCAATAAACCAAACAAAACATTCAAGATAGATTTCTGATAAATACATTTTACGAAAAATAATTTAGGTTATACGGGGCCGCATTCTGTTTTGATAATTAATCCATTTCCTCGTTCAGTAATTATCACGTCAAAGATACGGCAATATCAGACGCTAGTATTTAAGCGTCCAAAGAGGAAAATGGCACGGTAGCGAGTAGCCAAATCGAGGATAGCCTTCACCACTCGCCGTACGCAGCGGCTCCCCGCCTGCTGCGATACGTAGCCAATGGTGACGCCCAGTCACCGAAGAGGCAATGGCCTGATCGCTTCTCGAGAACACTTCAATACCATGGCTACTTCACCCAGCAGCAGTTACCGCTGCCAGAAATCTAATTTGAGCCGGCCTCTGTAGATTGCTACTATACATTTTAGATTGGCTCATATTATGCATTAACAAAACTGGCGTTTCGTCAAAAGCAAACTACCCAACACCTAGTTAAAAAAATGCGCTTCTCGGACATTTGCAAAACATTTATTTGCCATTTTTGTAATTTCGTAACAGGTGGCTTTGTGAAAAAAATATTTATGTGTAATCCTTGTTCCCTCTTGACAATCAGCTTCTTCGAGCGGCTTTACAAAAAAAACGTGGTGAAAACATTTCCCTGGAGCTCTCTTGAATCTGGCTGGCTACCATAGCGTAGGCACATGGTCTAGCCTTTCTTATTTCTCGGTTTTCTGTTCTTGCCTCCCCGATTTCACGTGAGATTACTGAAACCATATCCGTAGTTGTGCGAAGGTAAGTAAGGTTATAGTAAAAACATGAATAATATGTGCGGAAACTCGAGAAACAAAGCTTTGAAGTTTGAACTTGAAGTTTGAACGAACAAGAATTAGGCACCCGGAGCGTACGCAATTTTCGCTGATCAAAATTTCCCCTACTTCCACAGTCCCTATTTCCTTATTATGTCGCAAAAAAAAAGAATTCAGACTCTTTTTTGACGTTCACAACGAAGATGCACATTGAATGCAAAAGTATTGGCCATCAAACTGCTCCTGCGAGCAAATACTTTCTGCGTGCGTGACCACGCAGAATCCCAGCTCCTGGTAGCCTAGCTCAGGCGTTAACATAGCCGACGAAAGACAGCTCGACATCTCTAAGTGAATATATTAGCTTCCCTGCTTCCTTCACACAACTAAAACAGTGTGCGTTGTCACCTGGATTGTATACAGCTTTTGAAAGTAGTCTGGTATTTGCCTCACACAACAAATGTCCTCAAGATTTAAGGACCATTATCTGCTAGCTCAAACTACGCACCACTGACTTTCTCTTTACAGTGTCGCAGGAAAACGCATGTACGCCTATACAACCTGTGCAATGCTGTTTTTTTAGCAGTACCTAAACGGAGAATGAGAACAACTGAATCCCACCTTTGTTCTTTTTAAAAGTCTATTCTGTGGCTCTTATGGTCGTTTTGGTGTCTGCCCGGCAGCTAAGGGAGCATTTATTGTCGACAAGTTTGGATTTTTAAACATTACCTCAGCTTGACTCAAACTTATGATCTCTCCACTGAACGGGACTCCATGATCGGCACTTGACAGGAAGTGGGGCCGTTACCTAGAATACGGGATCCAAGCTTGGAGCCTCACTGGAGCTCGGCTATTTTCTGGCGAAAATGCCTGGAGATGGCGAAAAGTGGTTGTCATTTTTTTTCTTTTTTTTTTTCCTAAAATAAGCTCCGTTTTTGTTGAACGTTTCCTGTTTCTCATCACAATGCGGTACTTTACTATTGCAGGCAAAGTTTAATTGGTGCTCAGTGTCATTTTGATGAACTACCAACAACTGCTTCTATTACATTACGCGAAGCATTGTTAGCGTGTTTGTTTTACAACTCACATTTCCAGAACTATTTGCACTGTTATTTACGCTCGCTTTTTCGTTCAGCGGCAGCACTGTGGGCAGAGCTCATACCCATTGTGATGAACGCGGAATAATTTCGGCTTCGAGAAATTCTATCACGTCTAATGAAAAATAAGCAGTCAGGCAATTTTGTACAGCTTTTGCGCCGAATTTTTGCGCCGAATAAGCCCACAGTGTATGGAGTACCACAACATGAACAGAAAACGGTTGGGGCTGCTTAGGCGGCATCCGGTAAGAATTTCTTTTTCATAAGAAAGCTACGGGGCAGCCATGCTCTCGAAAGCTAACCCCGACTTATGCGTTCATTCTGTCTTCATTGCTAGGAGCAGTAGCAGTGAAAGTGGGCATCGCAATATCCGTGGTCAGGCAGGCGGAAACGCTGAAGATATATAATATACGCCTGTACCGGGAGAGAGCGTCAGAGGAGCGGTCTATCCTGAGGAAAACCGATAGTGACCACAGCTTCTTCCGCGTACCAAGGGCGGCCAGTCCGGTGCCGACTAGCATTCCAAAGCTTCCCCGCGTTCCAATAAACCAACGCCGCTATTTCGGCGACCAGAGAAGATGTTCCACCCCACTCGGAGGCTCTGTGCGCTTGGCCTAGCATCGCCTTGTCAGTACCGATCTTTCACCACGTTGGCGATGCCGAGCAACGCACATGTGACGCCCCGCGCCACTCATTCCGCATTCCTGTCAGATCTGAGGGGTGTGCCCTATGCTGTGGTGCATATGTCGTCGCTTCCCCGCCTTAAATCAAATATATCGCTAAGGGTCGAAAACATAAGGCAATTTTGGACAACTTGAACAGAAAACGGCCGCCCACGACGGGAATGTTAGCAGACAGCGGAAAAAAGAGGAAATGAACAATTTATGTGAAATGAGATAACTCGACTGTTCGAGCACAAGGCATGAAAAAGGTCCCAACTTCGAGCCGCAGGATGGGAGTGTGGACCTGTGTGTGAAGACTAAAAATGAAACTAGGAAGCCGATAGACCGCACTGCTTCTGACATAAAGTACGTTTGTTTTAATGTAACTCGCCAGGAAAAATGATCGCGCACATAGTTACGTCAAGCACTTCAACAAAAAAAGGGATGAGGATGAGAATTGAGGATGAGGAGGATGAGGAAGGTTAATTTGGCATGCCGGGGATGCTTTGCAATTTTTTTGTCATTAAAATTAATTTTTCATTCTATATTACCAGGCAGCTTGTTTACTGCCAAGCACCACACAAGCAATATGGCAAATTAGTGTTTTTAGTTTACTCTCTTATTGAAATAATCCGTATAAGGACACAAGCGCCAAATGACAATGAATAGGACGTCCGCTCTTACATGTCTGTACGCACGGTTGCATAGCTACTTTTAATTTTAACACAGACGTACTTACAACTATCAATAAGGTGATCCCACAATCCTGACGGGTATTTACATCCAGATTTCCAAGATACCAGATCATCACTAATAGGCACCAATTTTAACCGCGGCAGACAGCTGCAAGTTCGAAAAGCGGTTGTTGTGGTGTCTGCGAGGTCCTTCGTTAGCGTCTCTTCTTCGTTTGGCTCCAGGAATATTTGCCGCTTAGGAAGAAGAAACATGAAGCGTGAAAAAGAAATAAGTATTTGACAGACGCTTCCTTTAGAAAGCAACATAATAATTGCCTATTGAAGGATGGCATCAATAAGCACAGAAAATGTTAACAAGGAAGATAGCACGAAGAGATTAGTGTATTGGCTATTTATGGTGGCTCTGCAATGGTAGGGCAAACAGGCACCTAGCGGACTGGCCTTTGTTGTTGGGAAAAAAAAATGCGACTGCAGTTTTATTTCGCGCACATCGGATTGATTGCAGTAATACTTCCCCGCACCGAATTTGCAGAACTAACTTGTATGCTGTTCATTTGTTCTTAGTGTAGTACTATTAATTAGAAGTTACCGTTACAGTCTCGTGACAGTGAGAACCTCGTCGGTATACAGATATTTTTGTGTCAATCCCTCATGTACTCAAGATATTCTTATTTGATCTCGTTTATTTGACCTTCATGCCAGGTGATACTCACAACCTCAACATTCTTACCAAAAACTATATTTCTTACATTAAACGAAGCTTACGAGTTTTTGTTCACTTTTTTCTGCGCTTCACATTTCTATCGTGCTTAATCATACAAGGAGTAAGTTAAGTCATTTTTATTTTTTCTTCAATAATATGGACACCTAAGCCACGTGCCCAGAAATCTGCCGTGATGAGGATGGGCTCTAATAAAAAACCAAAACAGGAAAACAAAATTTGCAGAGCTTAAATAGTGCCGCTCTGTGCAGAAAGCCATGAAGAATTCATGGGCTAGCACTGGTTCCTTTCAGAGCTCCGCATGCAAGTACCTCGCTGAGTGTCAGCGGAAAGCTGAATCCTTTTAAAAAAATTGCTCTCCACGTGCCTCACAGAAAGTGCCGAGGTACAGAGAACTGTTCTCTCCCATGTATTGCTAAATGAGTTCCAGAAAAGATCATGCATCGTTTCTTTCTGAGGACACTCGTAATTAGCCTCAAGCAAAAATAGCCCTTTTAAACAGTCTGGGCGGCCTAGAATGTGCACGTTCATGCTGAAACATCTTTTGGAGGCGCTCAGATCTCAGTTATACACTTACAATATGTTTTCATGGCCGGTTCAACGAGTTTTTGATAGCTACAGCACATGTAGAAAATTTGTCCTAAGAGTAGAAAAACAAGCAAAACTCGGTTATATATAATGCTCTGCAAGCCTCTACGGAATAAAGGAAAGGATATACTTTATAGACGCACAAGTTAAAGGTAGCAGCAAACCCTATTTCATATTTGGTGCCTAGAAACGTTTTGTGCTAAAAGAAAGACCCAGGACTTCCACATGTGCACACCGAGAATAAAAGAGTTAAACAACAGGCCTGCTTGAAGAGTGGTCAATGCAGATCAGATCTCAAGAAATCAGTGCCTTTCTTCAAGTCTGCATGCAGAAAAAAGAGAGTGAGAGGACACTAATATCAGCGTGACAGCGAAGCGGGAGCCAGTATTTCCTGAGCTTGCGCATTTCAACTGCCCCACTATTGAAAAAAGCCATCGATTGCAAGCAGAGGAGGGACGTGGTGCCACGCCCAAGGCACCATTTACGAGGCTATGGCGTCCTTTCATTTCTTTATGCCCTTGGCCCGAAACGCCTGAGCCCTCGGGGATTTCCGTTTATTCTCTGAAAACGGCAAACAAGCCTCAAAATTTGGCAGCCATGGAAGGAACAAATTTGTTGGAAGTTTTATGATAAATGTGGCCTGAAGTAGCAGTTGCCAGGCTCTTCGAAGTTTGGTGTTTGTAGTGTTGTTTGTTTTTAAATGAACAAGTGAAAGCAAAATTTCGTCAAGGTCGAAGGTGCACGAGCTCTGGTAAGCCACGAACAGCTTCGTTGAAACAACTAAATCCAGCCATGAGGTTAGATATCTTCCTGCACAGTTAGTCTGTTTATAGACGTAGTATAGTTTGCATCGCATTTACCGCTAAATCACTTTATATTGCATTTAAGCTATCCTAACAATGGTTAAGAGTAATGAATGAGGACAACGGGTTAGCCCACCAATTATAGTAGAAGGATGACGACATCAGAAGCCTAAGCTGCATGCCCTCCATGTAATTAGCTTTCAAACTCCAACTACTATTTTAATGATAATAGTAATAAAAGTAACACTTGGCTGACCCAAATACAAACAAAATGGCAAGCATCCAGCTTGCTATAGCCTCATAAGTCTTCAGCGGCAGAGACCAAGATGCAGCGGAACCGCGCATGCGTACACATATGCCATCGTAAGACATATTAAACTTGAAAAAACATCAAATTATTTCAGTGAGCAAAAAAGAACTACAAAGACACAAGAAAAAAACTAGATTATTGATTAAAACCACTTCTCTGAATGGTCTCATGGATGAGGACAAAATTACTATTATGCAATACCAACATCAATGAAATTGGAAGTAGTGTGAAAAATATCTCTCAATAGACGTAATGAAATAACAGATCAACATTACGATCTAGGTCTAAATCTATACGCATTCCTGCATCCCGCAGAAAAAATTGCCCTTTACACTATCCGGCAGCGTTATGTATACAAAGTCATCAACTCATTAGCAAGCAAGGCTTTCGGTGCCTTTTCAGTCGATATTTATTTTTGGCCCGAAGAACATTTGAAGATAAGTCATTGAAGAAAGAAAGATTGTAATATTCTCCTACTCGCTGACTATATCTGCTTAATTAGTGCGCGTCTGTCTGGATACCGAGAACAGCTAATATAAAGTCTTCCGTTTCATTGCCTACTGTTAATTGCTCTATCAGTGTACCCCAATTAGCACAAAAACATCAAGTCAAAGCCTAATGCGCAATATAAGAGAGCTGACATGAAATAATTGAGCGCAATTCATGCCTGCACTTTTTGTTGCACATGTGCGTAATTTCGCTCGCAAGCTACCAACCACATTAAGAAAAACTTGCGATCTGCTGAGGCTATTAAAACTAAAACAAAACGTTACGAAAGCCCGCAGAAGATATATTTCCGTTTAAAATATCACCATAAAGCAGGCCTGCAATTGCTCCGGCCTTAACAAGCTATCTTATTGGGCATTTTTATTGCAGGCTTCTAAGCCATATACCAGACCTGCAATTGCTCTGGCATTCCATATGCTATGCTTTTGGGCATTCTTAGTGAAGACTTCTAGCCAGTGGTAGAATTGACTTAGTTGAGATATGAACACCTTTGCTTGACCACCTGTAGGCTTGTGGTTGCTAAGCTTACGAAATTTCTTACGCTGGCTAGCATGCAGAGAAATATATTACGCGTTCAGATGCCTATAGACAGCGAGCCAACGGCACAGAAGGCTCATCGGGCAGGCGCACTAATTGCCCGGCCATGTGGCAGGCGAGCGTGTCCCGAAGGGCGAATGCGTATGGCAAGAGATAAGCAATTGGCCCCATCCAACGCAAATGCATTACCTCTGTGCAGTCGGTGCGTAATGATGTCGTCGAGAGCACTCGACTCTAGGCACTTGCAACTAGTCGACAAGCCTTTCGGAGGAGTCGTCTGTGCTGGCTGATTAATACAACACGCAACCGAGAAATGAGCGCTACAGAGAAAGAGGAGAGGCTGACGATGATTATGGGGTAGACGAAACATTGAGAGGATGACTGTTCCTTTCTATAATCAAACAAACTAGTCATGTATTGAGTTACCTGAGCCGCTTTTCTTCGTGAGCTAACCATAGGCTGCGCTTTCCTGCATGCCCAAAAGAATGCTAACTCTACCCTGGGACTGCACGAATATGAACATGCCATTTTTTGTTTCTTTCCTAGGAGAAAATAGAAATTGTATGTTCCGTTTTTGGTAGGTATATGGAATTCTTGTATTTCTTGCCTGAAACTAGCACTCAATTTTTGTCTAAACCTACCGGCCTTTTTTGAATAGAAATTCATTTCCTTTTGTCCTCAAGTCTTGTGTATTTTCTGAGAACAATGCACAAAATGAAACTCGATGATATTAACTTTAATGATACAAGGAATTCATTTCTTTCTCTGAAACACCCATCAGTTTTTGTTCGGTTGCCATGTATATGTAGGCGCGAATTTGTTCTGCCGGTTTATAGCGGGTAGTCTCTCAATGACATGGAAAAAGAGCACACAGTGGCACTCCTGGGGATGGAATTCGTCACAGTCCCGTCTCTTGTAAGCATCTCATCTTACGTTATTCCTACGACTGAGTTAACATCCTGGGAGAATATAACCTCTGTGTGACAAACATAACAGTGCGAACACAACAAACGACCATTCAGAATGTTTAACAAATTCCTGCTTTAGGCACTGGAATGCGAAACAAACAGCAAGGAACTGTAAATAGTTATTACGCAAAGTTTTCTTACTTTAGTGCATTGTCATGGCATATAGAAAATAATAGAAGGCTTGAAAAAGACCACTTCTCGAGGATTTCAGTGTATTTTACAGTAATGCGAGTTCTTGGTGCGATTTGCAGCTGAAAATATTTTTTGCCCTTTCTTACACGTAACAAATTTGTTGAGGCGTAGATGTGGGACGGTATACTTAGCGAATAAAGTGGGAAAAGTAAAAAAAAATTGTAGAAGTGCCCAACTGTACAGCACCAATGTGCTTCTAAAACAAGTATTAAGCCATTCTATGTGGTGGCGTTTAAGCGAAGTCATGTCGCCACCCACATTAGGCGCATTAAAGCAGTGCTGGAGACCAAGCTAAGGGTATGATAACTGCGACAACAACGGCAGTGGTAGCTGCGGCAGTCAACCACTTGGGTAAATTTAAGGTGCGCTATAATTTTGCGCGTTAAAGGAAAAAGAAATGGCTGTGGTTAAACTTTTGTTCTGTTTGTTTGTATGTTTGATATTTGAACGTAAGCGGCAAAATAGCGGAAATAGACGAAAATAAAGAAAATATTGATGTAGAATTGCCTTTATTTGTTAGTTCTTTCTGGCGATGTAACGCAATAAGTAATGAAATCTGAAAGTTTTTATAGAATTTTGGCAAGAGAGCAAAACAGCACTGAGGTTGGCTGTTATAAGGTAAGGCAATGAAAATTTTTGGTAAACATTCTGCTACAAAACCGGAGTGTTGAACTGTATTTGCGAAAAAGGGTAAGTACTGTTCGCAGAATACACTGAATCATAGCACCTACTGAATTAAAGAGATGAGTTAGGAAAAGGTGTCACGAATATTGCATTGTGAAAGCTGTGGTTAATGGGAATCCCAAACAAGCTAACTTTTTTTTGGTGCGCGTTCCGGAATACCGACTGAACTAGAGATGACAATATTTACTAGCTTGGTGAGTACACTCTGGATGAGATATGATAAACACCTTCTTAACCACATTCTTGGAGAATAAAATTTTGAAACCATTTTGGTTGCCTGCTGCGGTGTCTACAATGAGTGCTTATGATCTTGCGATTTCGAACTAAAGCTCAGGTTGTAAACCGCTCCACTGTCTTTATATGATATGCCTTAGTCATCACCTTTGAGAATTTTGGTACCTGCTATTGGATCATCATATAGAATTATGCTTATTCGAACCACTAATGAACCCTATTCAGTTTTCTGGGGTCTGCATACTTTGAATGTTTTGGGTGTACTTTCAAAATTTTTTGCGATGGAAAACTTCGAAAGTTTAGGAGTCCTCAGAATTACCTTTTCACACGAGGTATTCACCCAGCGCGGGTTCATGACATCCTTGTAGAAATATAGAAGAAGAAATAGGCTTATACAGGGTATGTAAAGTGAAGGCAAGAAAATTCGGCAGATAGACTTGATACTGCTTTCGTGTGGAGGCGTAATGAGGCTTATGATGATGATTCTACTTACAAACTTGGCGTTGCCTTATAATTGGTCCTCTGGTAGCCACCTAGTTTTCACTCATGTTACGACCTTCTATTCCTTTCATAAATAGAAGGGAGTGCTCACCAATGCTGGTGCAGTGGCGTAGCGGTTATGCGATTAGCCAGTGCCACGGCAGGCGGCTGTTTCAAACGCAGTAAGCAGTGGAGCTTAGGAGATTCATGTAGCTCTTCCCAAGCTCCCGTAAGACTCTTTTTCCTGTGCCATGTGGGGCAGGTGGCAGCTGCACTGAGTTTGACAGCGGTGGGCTGTTTCCTCACAGTCCGGTGGGACGGTTGCCACCTGGCAGAGGGGCAGGTTTAGTGACACGACAGGTGACGTGGCTCCTTTCAAACAATCAGAAAGTTCTTGACAAAGAAGGTAAATGTTATTTGAGACACGACAACCTAAACTGAGCCGAAATAAATCTGCGAACAAGAAGATGAGAAAATGCAACCATTAAGTGCATTTCCGCAATAAAACTTCAAATCTCGAAGTCGAGAGTAGACGTTCAAGAATGACTAAAATAGATATTAGTAGCTGCAGTCGATTGTTAAAGAGCTGTCAGCCGCTTTTCTGAGTTGAAGACTGCGCATGGGATTTTTGGTTCTGTTGGTGCGCCGCGTCAGAAAGCAGTACACAGAAGTCGGTGGCTTTCACCTCGGTTGATCAGCGCTTGCAGGCGCCATCTCGTTTTCGACACGTGTTCTTTTCTTTTCTCAATGCGGTTTAGAGCAGTCCAGCTAAAAGTGAGACAGTTCCATCTGTTACTCCAGGGCACTTTTTCTTATTTCTTTTTTAAGCCCAAACTAATATCTGTTACTCCAACAATCGCCTTTTGATACTGGTAGCTCCGACGCGTCTATTTCTAATTCGACGCTGTGACGATCTACGCAGCCCATCAGTATGCTGAAACATGTACAGTTTGACGGTTGACACTGCTTTTCACACATGTGCTACTCCAGATTCTTCTTCTTAGTTGGCTGGACGTGATTGTCCACAATCACAAAATAATTGCGCTAATAATAATCCCGTCAAAGTTTGTTTTCCGCACACTCAACCAGCACTGCCAAAGCAGATGTTCTGAACAATATGGCTGACCTAGTGATCTGCTAGATACAAGCTGCTGCCCATCATGACTACGTATTTATTACAGTCCTATCCAGCAAACAAACGAAATCATACGTAACACTGAACACCTGGTAGTTGTAAAACAAGCCCCTATAAAGGTCAGCTATTTGCCCCATAAGCCTAGAACGCCTTTTTCTTTCAGGGGCTATTCGTTAATTTGTATTTAACAATAACTTAGGAACATCAGTGACGCAACTCGTCGTTTTCAGCCCGATGGCAATGGGCTGGCGCGGCATGCGATATCCTATAAATTCACCTTTTCCACCAAAAAAAAAAAAGTTCAAGAAGCTAATATCGATGGAGGAAAAGACAGTCTAGAGGCTATGTACACAAAAACTAACTCTTTTGGCACCATATGTTGTCATAATGGTGTCGGTTAAATTAGATAATTTGTATTCGCTGTATCAGCCCTCCTATATGAAAACAAAAAACTCAGCAGTAGTGCCCCTTACAGTAGTCATATATTTTGTTCATCGTTATGAAAGCTACAGGCTGCGACAAATATTCTAATGAGGGAAAAAAATATTGATTTACGTTCAGGCCGGCAAAACAGCCCAAACATAATTTGCCGGAGCGCTGAGTAATGAGTACAAAATTTCCGTTAGAAGTTGGAAATCCTGGATTCGGAACCACAGTTAAGATATCGTAGCAATGCTGCAATTATTCTATTTTTTAACTCCTGGGCGCAACGAAAATTTTTTACAAACACACGTAGATTATATTGGTACTAAAAGAAAAGAAATAAGAAAATTGCGTCCCAGCCTGCATCAGAAGTATAATGGGCTTGCACAAAAGCGCCGTCATCGCAGTGACGATAGAAAAAATATTCTGCAGAAAGCAACAAAAAAAACGACGCTTATGAAGAAGTCGTGTACGGCTGCCACGGCCGTCCTGGCGATGGCACCACACGCCTTCAGCAGCCGCTTGATGAACGTAGAGAACGTGCGTGAGCAACCTTCTCCGCTGACTAATGCTTCTCAGCATAAGAGCATGCATTTTGGTTTCGTCAGAACTTTTATGGACAAATACATTCCTTGCTGGTGTTGTAAAAAACATACATTGGTTGATGTGAGACTAAAGATAGCAGTTCCTTTAGTCTCTTAGTGGCAAAGAGTAGGGCCAGCCGCAAGAAGATACGGGCAATTGAGAGCTCGATCTTTGTTTACGCGGTCGACGCCCTGAACCTCTTCCCTTTCCATGACAGGAAAAGTCAGGCGAACGATCACGCAAAACCTTGGCCCCACCTTGGCCCCACCTTGGCCCGGGCGTTAACCTTCTACTGGAAAGTTGATGCGCATAGGTCACGACAGGACACTACGAACGTTGTTTGCCATGTAGCGTGATCTCGCCATCCGTCCCTTCAGACTCGCCGTGCAGCCTCAAGGTACTCCGCTCAAGGGGAATAACGATCTAAATACGAAAATGGCGGGAAGGAAAGATAACACCAAGGTTGTTCGTCAAGTAAATCTGTTACAGCGAGGGTACCTAATTTCTCTACAGGATGGGAGCAGCTTGCATTTTTCTTAGTAGCTCGGTATATATGGTAGAAGTTTTCTCCGGCTGAGTGATTGCAAAGAGAATAGCAGATGACCAGAAAGATCCGCTATTTTAGCCTAGCCTCTAAAAATATTTCATGGAGGTTCAATGTCTCAAAGCTGCCACATAGAATATGGTAGTGAGAGCAGCTTTTTAAGGTAAAATATAGAATCGATACTTAACGCCATAGTTTCCGTTCAAGAGCGTATTTGGAGGGCACTTTAAAGAACTAGTCCCCTTTTAAGAGCCGTATTTGAAAAAGCCACCATTGCGTCTGGATTCTGCTAATTTGCCTACTAAGTATGAGAAGTGACCTCTTTCTGTAGTTTTCTTTATGAAATACCACCTGTGTGCCCGAAAATCAATAGTTACATATAGGCACCGCCGTGGTTGTGCCTTAATTTCTTAATTTCCGCCGCACAATCCGAGATGTTGCCAGCGCAGCAGGAAGTAGAAACGGAAAATACTTATCGGCAGAGCGCACGTTTTTACATAAAAACAAATATATATAACATAGAAAATTGTCCCTCACCTTGAACTCAGCCAATGCAGCAGCTTGTGCTCAGACGAGTTGCACGAC
The DNA here is from genome assembly GCF_055824585.1 of Amblyomma mixtum. Taxonomy (NCBI): domain Eukaryota; kingdom Metazoa; phylum Arthropoda; class Arachnida; order Ixodida; family Ixodidae; genus Amblyomma; species Amblyomma mixtum. Next base: position 261,064,174 of record NC_143012.1, on the reverse strand, counting down.
GAGGCCCCCTAACGTGCGCAGAAATAGTCTTGAATGCCTGCGGCTCATAGCCTAAGGAGTAGTTCCTGTGTTCTCTGCTCATGTCTTACTCGAGCCATCAATACTGATTGCCGAACGCCAATGGTTGATCAGAGAGGGCTTCATGTGCGAACCTCAATGATCATTTTTGCAAATAGATGTCCTCGATGAAAGTAGGCGTGCTCTAGGCCGCCTCAGACATTGCCTCTAATCAACGGCTTCGGATTGGCTGAGGCCTGGTCGTTACTGGCGCCTTCCAGTCGCGCTGAAACTGCGTGGGCAGAACTTCCGACGACGCCTCTCTGGGTCTCCTTTAGATGGAATCCCAAATGCAGAGACCTGCGAGAAGTCGAAAACAGCAGGTAAAAAAGTGCTTCAAAGGTACGTGAAGAAAAGCGAAAAGGCAAGAGCGCATCCTCAATGCCAAACTTTTTTAAAATGGAAAAACTTCTTCATGAAGTGCCCTGTAAGTGGGCCCCACCGGGCGCAGTTTGCATTATTTGGATCCATCCTTCTGAGCGTTCTGTAGAGTGCTTCATTCTTTTAATGTTAGCCTATAAATCTAAGAGTGGCGTCATGTGGCAGAGCTGGCCCTTCTCCACAGCTTCGGTAGTGGCCAGAGCAATCCTATTAGCAAATGAAAGTTATAAAGTTAGGTTCTTGAAATTAACTCAGGATTTAATTTCGGTAAAGCTTGGTACTACTGGAACAGCTGGAGAGGGAGATATTTGCTGCATGGTTTTGGACTACTGCGCTCACTTTAGTAAGATTAGACTGATGTGTGTCTCAAAGAGTGCTGGCATATATTTTATTGGCTATTTGTGCTTAGTGTTATGAAAGAGAAATTTCCTTAATTCTCAGCTTCCTTGTACGCAATTCTGAGAACCTTTGCTCTTGTACCGTATCACATGAATTTATGTTTACTCTGTGGATAATTCGGAATAGATGACCGGAAACTAGGGAAAAACAAATGATGCGAAAGAGCGAAGTTTGTCCTAATTGTAACACAATTTTAAAGTTTCTTTGAAAACAATTTTCAACAACCCAATAATTTCATTCCTAACGAAGCTACAGTAAAGCACCTAAGCAAAGTGGGCGGGACAGGTTACCTAATCAGGAGCTCGATTGGTGAAATAAAACACGAGGGATTGGACTAAAGCACGCGTCACTGAGACAGTAATGTCGGATATTGATTGTTTGAATAGAATGAAGGGTGGATGTGCAGATGAGATGATTGGAAAGGGATGAGCGCCCACTTATTTCTGAAGAGCGATAAGAATAAAGCCATGACGAGACTGCCTAATTTCACAAAGGCCATGTACTGCGTGATCAACAATCTGAATAGGGGAAGCGGAGAGTACCGCGTTTCTGCCGAAATTTTTTTTTTGGTAGGAGCAGTCAGGTACATAATAAAGTAAATAGGTCACTTTAGTTCGTCATTCCAGTTGCGATACGCAACTGCAGTGGGATTTTACGCGGAATCCTTCCTGCTTTGTGACCTCATCAAAGTTTAATTTATCATTTTTTGCGCGACATATGCTGGCCTTAAGTTTTGATGACTGCTATGCTATAAATTACTTCAACACTTCTGAGATTGCACTGCCTGCATTGCATTCGGCTTATTATTCTATGTTTTCCGAAAGCTTGTAAAGTTTTTAAGACCTGAAAATCTTGGTTTTTTCACCTTTTTTTATACGCTTTCCAATGAAGCGTCAGAAATATCTGTGCATCTTGTAAAAATTGCAGCCTGACAATTTTTTACATGTTTTGGTTATCTAATGTAGAGGCGAAAACAAATATGAAACACTGCGTTTGGCAGCGACTAACAGAAAACGCACCAAATGTGCGTGCCGCAGAGAGGTGTGGAAAGAGTCAGGGTGTAGAAAGATGGAAGACACAGACAAGTAAGACGCTGTGCCTCAACATTTATACGACTAAAACACAGTTCATGTAATCCCATCGGATTACCCATGATGCACAATGCTTTTACCGATACATTATTCTGTATAGATTTACGCATCTAATGATACCTATATGCTTCTAAAAGACGGAGAGTTGAAAATCTCGCTACCGCTAGGTGAGAGGAAAGGCTTCTGAAGGTTTCGTTAAGAAACATGCAAGGTAAGCTAAATTCTCAGGCAAACTGCAATTTACAGGAACTGGTTTATTCCAATGATGGGATATCTACCTACTAGAAAGAAAAATTGACCGTAACTACCATAGCTTGACTATAGACCACTTTTGAAAGCTTTAATGAATTTGAGAGCGGTGATAAACGGGATGCCTCAACTATAGACATTCGCGTTCCTGAAACTACTACGTCGCAAAAGAACAAAATGCCCCTTAAGTGTCGCCAGCAGTGGATAGTGCTGTGTCGAATGTTGCTGAGACTTTGCTAGATGGACTCATGTTGTTTATACTCTTAAGGGGAGACATGTTTGCCTCAGCCCAGACGTGTAATGTCGCCGGTCAGCAGACGATGATAGAAGTCGACGTCTGGAAAAACAGCATAACAACGGCGCTTCCCAAGCGCTAGCCTCTTCACGACAGCATTAGAGACAGCCCGGTGAAACATCCCAAGCCAGCGGGACGAGGCGTTCGATCCATTCTCTGGTATTGACGTCTCTGGGGCCAGCCAAGCGGAGGTTCCGTGTCGAGGCTTTCTGCTTACGGTTGGCATTCTTAGAAACGCCATGGCTTCGATGGGAACGAGGGTGGAAGCATGCTCGCATCAGCGTGTTCCTCTACCATGGACTCTATACCAGAGATACTCCAAGGTGGATGGAGGAGACGACACAATACGCCGGCTCTTGTCTCAAAAGAGCATACCCTATTCAAAGGTCAAAGCAGGTGATTCTTGCTGTGAAAGTGCATCTCATGCAATTGGTCATGAAGCTTACAACGGCTGTCTTAGAAAAATAACTTTGCCGAGCATGTCCGAGGCTAAAACAGGAAATAGAAGACGAAATACACTTTGCTTGACGTCCTTAAACTAATGCTAGGTCAAGGGCATTTCACATCGAAACTTTATGTTATTTTGATATTCAACACTATGAACACGTGACCACAATAACAAGTGAGCTTTTATCGCATCACATTTGCGTCTATTTTAATCTAGGCTTTGTATTTCTGCGCCTTCGACAAATACCTTCCTTAGTAGCGTGCTCGTAAAACGAATGCACTAATTATGACGGCGAATTTATAGTCCCCTGCATTGAATTATCACGGCGAATTAATTTCAATAAATAGCTCGTGTGCGTGTGGATTTTGAAAACACCACCAAGCTTAATAAAAATCTAGTTATATGGCATAAATGTGGTACTTAGAGAGTAACGCACACAATGACCACTTTAAGCGGCTGCTACTTGTTTGCTGCATAGAGGAAGAGTGTAAGCCGGAGGTAACTTCGGTGATCCCATCAACTACCTGCTTGCAGCATTCATAGAACGTGTTTCAATGTTAGCTTGTTAGCCTCAATAGATTAATTTCGACTGGTGGCCTTGAAAACTGGCCATATTGACAAATTTGGCCCAAACAAGTGGGGTTATTCAAAATCTGTGCCCCTTAAGTACTTCCCATCCCATTTTTGCCGAACCACCACGGTGGCCTAGTGGCTAAGCATGCGCCTGGCATACGGCAGTTGCGGTATTCGATCCCCAGTGCCGCCCGGGTGCCTACAGGTGACACAATGTGTAGAATCTTTCCGTGGCCTGGCGCTCAACTTAAATAGGGTCAAATTCTTGGGAAATGCATCTTTGACCGCACCTTGACAAAACGAAAATACATTGTGTCGTGACGCTCTTGGCTCGCCGATCCCCTTGCGCCATAAAAATTTAATATTTTTATTATCATCAACATTTTCATCAAAAACGAGAAGAATGCGTCGCAAGTAAATTCTAAATGCAAGAAGTAGAAAATACTTTATATAGTGCGTGGTTGCTTTCTCATAAAATTCGTAACTATGGTAACTGCAGCGCAAGATCTCGTAAGTATCTCGGCTGTGTTCTGCCTCTTTCGTCTCTTTTCCTACCTCAAATTCATTGGTTAAAAAATGCGAAATGTTATTCGGGCATAGCCGGCGCATTGTAAAAGAGTATAGGGTCAACCAGGACCATTGTACGGCTCAAGGATTGTGTTAGAGTTCGACATATCCTCGTGAGTGATTGAATTCTTCGGGGCCATGAAATTATAAGTTGAAACCTAAACACTGCCTAAGGAAGCATGCCGCTTTTATCATTCGGTCTTGCGCATGGGCATTGAGCCTAGTATCTCGTTCAAGTTATTAGTCAAAAGTAATCAGGCAGCCTAATACATATGTAACCATAACCATTGAGGCAAGCACTTCATGTCATGGTTTCTTCTGTGACATTGATATATTATCGCTACATAACAGGCGAAAAAAAAATTAATATTTTATTCACGGAAAATGCAGAAGTGCTAGTTTTTACAGCCGCTCTCATGACAGCGCATAGTTTTATTTATGAATCGGACGGTTTTTATTGGTATGTTGGTTAGAGCTATGAACAAGATTGAATATTTAGGAGCAAGAGACCCCACTAAGTATAGTTCAGAGAAAAACTGCGGACACAACTCCCAGAATGTGCTGTGGGGAGAACAGCGCGCTACTGGTAGCATGCAAAAATTTGCTACAGGGGCATTCTCGTCCGCCAGATTCTCGAATAACGGTTTTCATGAAATGGCACCCGGATGTCAAATATGAAAAAAATAATCTTAAGGTATGGACTGCAAAAAAAGCGGCCTCTTAAGCTGGCACTATTCACGTAGCTACTGAAGTAGATTCATTAAGGGATCGCATTTAAACGTTTAAAGCGCGGAACAGAGCCATTTTGTTGCGTAATGTTCCTTCGATATATTCAAGAAGAGGGAGACGTGAAGAAAAAAACACAAATAAGCGAGACAGGAAACTTCACAAGAACTGCATTTTCGCTAAGAGGGCTAGGGTGTATATGGTGGAAACAATTGAGAGCCTTCGTAACTTGTGCTGGGCTCCGTGTGCAAATTAGGAAAACGCCGATTTATTTCGAAGGACTGCTCCTAATGTGGTAATTAAAACGGAGCTTTTAAATGAAAGGCTATTCGCTTCATCTAAGTGTCCAGAGCGGACACAAAACAGCTGCTAAAATACTAAACGTTAACCAAATCTCCCAGTTTTAGGTTCTGCAAAAGCAAGCGAGTGTATATGGTGGAAGCAATTTAGAGCCCTAGTAACTAATGCACTGCGCGGTGTGCAAACTGGAATACTCCAATTTATTTCGAGGAACTGCTACTAGTGAAGTAATTCAGACAAAGTTAACAAAGTAAAGGCCATTCGGTTCGTCTAAGCGTCCACAGCGAACACAAAACCGTTGTTAAAATGCTGAACTTTCAACCCCCCACAGTATTCGGTTCTACAAATGCATGCTGGTGTATATGGCGGAAGCAATTGAAACCCCAGTAACTTATGCTCTGCACTGTGTGCAAATTCGAATATTGTGATTTGTTTTGAAGGGCAGCTCCTAATGTGGTAATTAAAAGAATGCAATTAAATTGAAGGGAAACTGGTTCGTTTAAGTGTTCAGAGCGAACAGAAAAGCGCTGATAAAATGCTAGACTTTCACAAACTCTCACATTTTTCGGTTTTACAAGCGTATACTTTGGTACCAACGATAAGGAGCGTTCCTCAACTACATTGCGTCAGTGAACAACACAAATGAAAAATAAAATGGTTTTTTATACGCAAACCATTTATTTTAACGTGATGTACAAAGCAGTGTGCATTACTCCACCTTGTTCTCAGTACACAAATTATAGCCTCTTTTTTATGGGCTATGAAGTGTTACCAATGAACGCTACAAGCTGATCTTGAAAGAAGGTTTGCGCTGGATAAACACGCGGAGGAGAAATTCATATTACACCCGAGTAGAATGTTCACCTGCGCCATCAGCGTGGTTGTAAAAGAGGTTTTGAGCTGGACCCACATTTCTCTCTCTCGACCCCTCTCTCTCCGCGCACCTTGATCGCACGACCAATGACGGCCCTTTGTCAGGAGAACGAGTCAGTGAAATAAAGTGCGAAAAAAAAGTCTAGAATGAAAATACGGAGACGAGATTTTTTTAAGCAGGGTATTTTACATCAAGGGCGCGAAGGAGGGAGGGTTAGTGGACTGTGCCTGTATTTCTTCTCCGCCAGGCAACATTTTTATTTTCCTGCGTTGGCTTTCGGTTGTCCTCATCGCATTTCAATTGACACTGATAGCATTTTGTGGTTTATGCCTTAGATTAGCTCTCTGTTTTCGCGAGGAGTAAAATATTTGCGGGAACAACATTCCATGCATCGGGCGATGAGTCCTGATACACCTGTTCTTCTAAAGGATTCGCAGTGTACGCTATATAGGGGAGATTTTCTGAAGATGAAGGAGTCAATTGAGTTTGTTATGGTATTTCGACAACAAATGGCTGTGCTCCCTGCTGAACGACACAACGTTATCTCTAACATAGTTCCTGTTAGCCTTGCTTTCATGTGGATTTCATGAAATCTTAAGGAACTGCTTTGAAGACTAAGTGTTTTTCTATGTTTACATTTTTAAATATGTTTTTGAGGGTGTGCTTTGATATAACTTTATAGCGAGAGAGCAGGAGACAAGCCGCTTGTTCAGTGGCTCCAAGCATCGCATGGCAATGGTTCTGGCTTTCTCGCATGAGACATCGTTCAAAAGCGCGCTGCCTGGTTTGTGGAAAGCACTGGGAGCTGACGCGAACTCACATTTGAGGAAGAGGCTGAACACGGCTGGGGTTTCATAAAGCTGGCTACCTCTACCCGTTAACTGTATTCTGTATTCTTACCCGTTAACTGTATTCTGTAACTGTTTCTGTATTCTTTTGTAACAGTGCAGGGCTAATGGAACAGTTGTTATGATTGTTCGGTCAGCTTCATCTGAGATAGGACACGCACATGCCCCGAAATTCGGAAATCACTTGCTGTGAAACTGCTCACTAATAAAACATTTTACGCTAAAATAGTAACTATACCAAAATATTGCAGCTCTTGTGTTTGATATCTCATTTTTATGAAGCAGCATTTCCATTGAATCGACAGAAATGAACCTCCGATTTTTCTTGCAGCTGCTTTGCCTTCAGTATCAAAATTTGCGTTTGGAAAACTTTTTTTAGCGGTACGCACCTATGGGGCAGAAACGTAGAGGTTCACAATAATATCTAAACTTAAATTGAGGAAGCGCGCTATAGAAAGAAAATGAAACATCTAACGAAAAGAGACTCAAATAATCAGAGTGGGTTAGGCAATAAACGCGGATTAAAGACATCCTAGTTTAAATCGGGAAGGAATGGGCTTGGACAGGGCATGTAATACGAAGGCAAGATAACCGATAGGCGTTAGGGGTAGTGGAGTGGATACCAAGAAAAGGCAGGCGCCGCAGCGGCGGCAGAAGTTTAGATGGGCAGGTGAGATCAAGGAGTTAGTGCAGATAAGGTATCCATAGCTGGCGCAGGGCACGGTTAATTGGAAAGATACGGGAGACGCTTTTGTCTAGCAGTGGACAGAGCCAGACTTTTGATGATGATGATATAGATTTTTTTTACAATGCTTCACACATCCCTACAGAAAAGATGTGGCAAACTGAAATTACTGCCAATGCTTTCTCTCTCGCTGCAGAGAGCGTTTTTCTGGACAGTTCTTCAGCACCGGCCGTTGACTCTACCCACTGGCGCGAGCTTCCTCACCGAAAATTCCGTACGCAGCCCGCTGAACGAACCCATCCCGCTCTGTGCACACGGCCTGCTGCGCCGTGCAGCGCTTCTACAAAGTTACCAAGGTCATTGGTGTTCCACGTTTCTCAGCTTTCTAGCTTTATATGGCCCACTTCGTGCGTGCTCTGCTTTATGTGCAGTTTAGGTTTAGTTTTCTTATCATGGTCGGATTGATAAAACTATCTGACGGTGCGATAGATGTGTTTCACGACTTTAACGTCATACTTGGTTCGCCGGGCCAAGCGGCAGGAAGCGAATGCGAAAAAAAAGCTGCGTTGACCGAACGGGGCCATCACACGGCGCTTCGAAGGGACATTCGCAAAGTTCACAAGAAAGTGCTGCTATTCGCAGAACGGCTGTGTACCGCGTGCCCTTTACCTGGGCGCCAAAGACAACCAATATTGGTGCGAAAGATTATATCGCAGACGCCCACCATCTCCTGAAGCTGAATTTTCGCCGCTTGAAGGGCTTTAGGTACGTCTCCTGTGGGCTCCCACAACGCATATCAGACTCGCTATGCACAGCCGCATTTAAGTTCGTAGGCAGCCGAGCGTTGCAAACAAGGGCGTTTGCAGGTAAACACAAACGTTGGCTAAAATCAAGATATTGCGGGCCCCTTTGGATTCATTATTATGAGGTTAAAATTTGTAGTAGTGGATAACGATGCGCAAGTTATTCAACAGTGATAAAAAAGCACTGAGAACTTTAAGCTAGGCATTCTGGCGCAGCTGAGGCCTTGCATGAAGCCAACCCTATCTTGCCCATCAGAAACACAACCTTCGTCCTTCCCAGCTTCAAACAGTTCTCATTTCGTGCGAATGACAGGTTGAGAACGGCTAGCAAAATAGCAGCCGCTTCCCTGTCGTGCCAACTGCATCCGAATGACAGTGGCGAAAATCGTCTTATTCAAGGAAATAAACGCGCGAAAAGAGCATAACGATTCGCACAAAGATTTCGTGTGCCGGCTGATGGAGGAGTTAAATCACTTTGCATGGAGTGATACGGTATGAACCGGTACAAGAAGAAAGCAACGAAACGTTGTTTGCAAGAATAGCCACACAACTCATTCGGACAGGAAAGTCAGGCACGGCCCCATTCCCGTAGGGAACTGCAAAGTTTGTGCTCCCAGCGCACGAAATTGACTTCCCCCGCTCATTGCCTTTCCTACTCAGGACACGCAACGGGAACAGCTGTCAACTTAGCGTCGACACTGCGGTCTGGGGCTGACGCCCGGCTAATTGCATTGGGTGAAACGCGGTCGGCCGAGCCAGTTACTCCCGTATCGGCGTACCCTGCGATCTCGGCTGGTGTTTTCTCTCATCTCTTATTTTGACTTCACGCTTTCGTCTTTCGTTCTACATACTTCGACACACGCACTGCCATTCTAGCAGGCCTTCGCTCAATTCATCCGAAAACTTTGATAACAAGGGCCGATATTGAGGTCAGTGCCCTACAGAGCAATCATTCGTCTGCTCTTGTTGTTGTAGAATGCGAAGTTGCTAAGGTAATCAAGGTGACAGGTGTTGGAGTGAGGCAACCAATATAGCAATCATCGTCTTTGAACATCGTACTCGAACTACAAAAAGTGAGAAACTGCGACGTGAACATTCCGGTTGCGTTTGATGGCAATGCCAGGTCGTCAACCCTTTCTCGACAACAAATTCCAGAAAAAATACACGCTGTATATCCTCACTTACTTTCCTGCTGCAATCACGAGGCTTTTTGACACACACAAGAGGTCACTCAACGTAGGCAGACCGAAGTAGAAAATATAAGCGCGGAAAAATGAAAAAGAAGTGACAGGTGGGGAGACAGGAGCGGAACACCGAAGGGCAAAGAAGTAAAGTTTCTTAAGAAGCTCTGAAGAGAAAGAAAGAATAAGAAGGAAAAGCAGTGATGTTAACCGGGAGAAGAAGCCTGCTTGTTACCTGCCATTCATTGAGGGAAAAAATGAACGGAAGTGAATGTGAAGCCGATAAGGCAGCTAAGATTGAATTAAAGATAGCAAATATTTCATTGAAAAGTAGCAAGAACGATTAAAAGCAATTCGAGCAGGACCGACGGCCTCAAAAAGCGGAGAAGTACCTAGCAGGGTTCACGTTTCACGATTTCCACTGCCGTAGCAGCGGTAGGAATCTTCGGCTTGTGTGTGTTTCTGCTGCTTCAGCGCACCTGTAACAGGAGAAGTTATGTTTAAAAATGGATCATTAGTGCACATGCATGCAGTCCGAGAGGCTGAGGTGATCGCGAATAGGCTGAGGCACAGAACAGCCAAGATGCTTTGCTTTCGCTGGTGGTTGTTCAAATTCAGCTAGCGTATGAAGTTTTGACCTTCTAGATACCGTTGCCATGACAACGATACGGCGCTCAACTTGGCTTTCCTCCGGCCGCTATGACAGCAATTATGGTCGGGCGGTAGTATATATAGGAGTTTTCTACCCCTAGCCTTAGTTCCAGAATTTTCATCGGCGTCAACGAGCGAGTGTCATATCGATCCAGTGCATGGCGGAGCGATTGTCGCTGTGCACTTCATGTAGGGTATGCACGCAGAACGTGTGCTATGGTCTGGTCAGATCTGCCGCTTGCGCATGCAGAGCTATCAGCCATACTGGTAACGAAAGAGTATTAGGTTGTGAACGCTACGCCGTTCTACAGGCGACAGGCCAAAGTTGCTTCAAAACATGGTAAGCAGGTCAGAAGTGGGAACAATGGTCAGGGTCGGAGAAATACAGACGTTGATTTGAAAACCAACCCGAACTTCATGAGTGAAACGTGATCTACAGCTGAAATGTTCGAGGTTTACATGTGGCGTCTACTATGGTATTGGGATTGATGCGCAACCACTTCATGGTTTTTTATTGCAATGCCGTTCGGCGCTGCTAACCGTTGGAAGAATAAATGATGTCCCTTAATGATGCCGAAGTGATGTATCTCTTACGTTTCCAAGATCAGGTGTTCATACGATCTTGGCGGACGGCCGCTTGTACGCATTGAATGATAGCTTTCAATTAGAAAAAATACAACAATACTGAGCGCTTTCCTCAACAATGTACCCAACGGAGGCAGGAAGAGCAGTAAGTTATCCTCTTTCTTATTAAGTCTGATCAGATTTTTTTATTTTAATTATTGCTGTCTTTAGAGAGGTGTCCACGGAGCCCCCAATATTGATAAAATTGGCTGAGCCTTCTGTGTGGACATGCAGCCTGTCTCTCTGGAACAAACCGTAATGAACAAGTTAATAGGCCACGGCTAGATGGCTGTTTAGCATCTCTCGCATAACTAAAGGGATTTCATCATGTTCTAGCTAATAGAATGTAGGGAAAGGATCAATCTGTGTGTCATTGAGAAATGCTGTCAACCAACGGGAAAAGGAAATCATTACTTCTGACAAGCATATTGCCTGTCCATTGGGACTATCTCTAATGGTTCACTGTACCCACCTTCCTGCATATGACAGAAGCCAACAGCCACAGAAACCAAGGGGAACAGGGGATTTTTTAAATTAATTTATTTAATTAAATAAATAAATTAAAAAAAATCCCCTGTGCCCCTTGGTTTCTGTGGCTGTTGGCTTCTGTCATATTTATAACGAGCCCCTCATACCCCTTCCCTTGTTTGCTTTCCTGCATATAGACAGTTTCACAACAGCACTCGATTCTCAAGCCGCGATTCTTCCCGTATTCGAAGTTTCAGATACAGTGGTCAACCAGAATTATAAATTGATTCTTTCACTGAGAATGCGGACAGTTACTCGACCGTATACATAAGAAGACAAAAAGCGATAATGCTGACAAAAAGGAAAGAGATTACGAAGAGTTCCTCCACGCCTCAATGGAAAGGTTTAGAGCATCTCTGCCTTTCTCTAAGAAGATATAACACTTTCAAAAACGCAAGCGCACAGCGTTCATTTATTAATTGCGACGATATTGTGGTCGATATAAGGCAATGCATGTAATCCGTATAAATTAACAGCATTGGCCTCAGAATGACAATCTGACCATCTACAAACGGCCAAGCTATGCCGAGAGCCCTTCTGATGCGGTGATGTGCCACTGATTCCGAAGGCTCAAGCCAGCATCGGCCACACGTTCGTTTTGATCACGGCCAGAAGTTTGGGTTAGTTTGTTTCCTTCCATCGTAGAAAAGGATAGCGCTACAGGCAAGCATAAACGAAGGGCGAAACAGGGCGTGCTCTCATTTTTTCTCTGCCCATTTCTGTAGCGCTATTGTTTACATATGAATTCGTGTTCACATGTACGCTGCGTATAGATAAAGAGATGACTAAAGTCTGTAGTTCAGTCGTGATCTGCGCCAGGTTATGCCGAAGCACGTATTAAAGACAACCAAGAGATAACACAGGGATGTCTTTTATGAGGTTGTATTTATACGTGCCTGTTTTCACTAGACAATAGTACCTCCTCCTCGATGTAGCCAGTGATTAATGTTCATTTTTAAAGAGGATCAAGAAACATTGTTTTGAAGAACTCTCGCGCAACACGTTACATTTGTCAAGGTTGCAGTGGTTACTGTAGCTCTTTAGGTCACTTCAACTTCTACTAAATTTATCAGGGCGAGAAGCATAGCCACTGGATCTGATGATCACTTATCAAAAATGTAAACAACCAACGCAGGTTAAACGGGAACGTATTTATCATGCTGAACGCAAGCGCAGTTCATTTGGCTATTCTGGAAGAGACTGCATCCCGCACTCTCAGTTCCGTTTAAGCCGAATTCTGCTGTGCACATCAAGAAAGAGCTCTGCACAATGGTCTGCGAAACACAGCCACACCCACCGGAGGGACGCGCATCCATTTCCAAGGTGAAATAATAGTTCAATCTTGACCAACGCCATTCGCCATTAGACATATATTGTTTAGCGAGAAAGAACATGCAAAAATATGCGTTTTAGCTTCAGGCAAAATGAAACAGCGGCGATGTGATAAGTAGATTCCAGTAGAGTTACAGCTTGGGGTCGATAAGTGACACGAGAGCAGTTTAAAAGGTTCAAGTCGTGCTCATATGGCAATAATATACCGAAGCCTTGTCTGCATGCATCGCGTGAAGGAACGGCGCAGCTTACGGCCCCAATTCTCCTGAAAAACCTTTTTTGCCTAAGTGTGCTGAAGTGCTTAATATACGGAGCATTTGTGTAGCGTATCTTCGGATGAATTTAACAGCCCTTCAGCCAAAAATATATTCAATGGCTACGCGGGGTTGAGAAAAGAAAATAGAAACAGTTATTTGGTAGCTTTTATTGGGTGTTCTTTTGTCTCATAAAGGTGATCCAGCCATACTCTACTGTGCTCCGATATAAAATATCAATGCTTAATGATTGTCGTTTCATTTGAAAGAGTGCAGTCTCCGTCCCCTTTGTGCAGAGCGCTAGAACAGTGTGGTTCACGCAATAAATAATGAAATTCTAAAGCGGCCCCTGGCTTTCGAGCAAAGTGGTTGTGATTGCCTTGCTTGCAAGTCTGTGGGACTCTACTTGAGCGCAAGCGTTGCCTCTAAATCGTAGAAGGCGCGACAAGGTGCAGATGTTTACGCAGGAAAGAGCGCCGCCCGAGCGCTCTAGACAAGGTTGACGCGGACCGCCCAGGACTACTTAGACACGCATCGGCCCTAAGAGATTCAAGAGACAGTGTATGCCATTTTTAAGACTCTTGCCATATTAATTCACATGAATAATAGGCCTGGCCAAAGTCTTTATTCATCCCTAAAACTTTCATAGTCGAAAGAATTAGGGCATAGCCCCGCTATCAGCACACAAGCGGAGCTGCTTTAATTGTGCTTGAAATAGATTTTGAATGTATTTTTCTGTGGCAATGACATGAGCTGTTATCTTAAGCTTATTGTTCGACTGTTTAGTGCCATCCTTTTAAATTTAAGTGCGATATAGTCGTGAGCGTCCTAACAGGCAAGCCATTTCGTACAACCCCAGACTTCGATCCGATATCAAGTGTGCCACCTCGATAACA
>NC_143012.1:258337912-258457912 GCF_055824585.1 Amblyomma mixtum | reverse complement strand
CTCATTGAGTAGTTCAATCTAACTATTCCCTGCTAAACGATTCTGGATCATAGTGACCATAATCCCGACAGCGCCGTACGAGGAAAGCCATTGAAGGAAACACGCTTCACTCAGGAAACGCTCATTTGTTAGCCCCCGGCAGCTCCGATGAGGGGTGGAAACTCTGTCAACAACAATCTAATTAGACGGAAGGAACAATGCCGCTCGCCGAAAACGGCAGCTGGTGTACGCCTCATTTCACCGATAGTGTGCCTGGCGATGGGGCATATTCCTTTCAAAGGACTGCGTGCTGCGCTGTAAAAGTGTTTACTCTCCAGTCTCACTTCGACAAGTCCGTGCTTCAACACCCCCCCCCCCCCCCCCTCTCTACAATTCCTCATAGTCTACTGACAATCGGTTGGACCAGCCGCCGCTATATCTTTGAAAGCCTTGAGAGCCTCCCTTTGTTCGACAGCCAATTTTGTATCGAAACAGCTGACGCCAGCAATGGCAAGCTGGTGTACTGGCGTACAATGTGCCCACGAAGTGCAGATAACGGCGGAGTGATACCGTTTTAAGCCCTATTATCAGGATCGCTTATTCGTACCCCGTTCAGATTTCGTTAGGTAATGATGCTATTGATGAGTTTGAGCGTGCGCTATCTCTTTTGAAAGTATTTGAGAGTGTCTGAAACGCCTTCTTTATTTACATGCGCTTCAGGTATTTTTAAGTAGTAGTCACTGTCTTTTACACTGATCTCTGCGAGGAATCTGACTTTCGCCTGACATTGAGCATGTTTTCTGTCTGCGCATTTTTTTTTATTTTATGCGTTACTAAGCAGTTGCGTACTCGCCAGCAGAGTTTTCTTTGGTTTGTAGTATTTTTATCCTTCACATATATGAGAACCGCAGGCTAGAGCTTTTGCTCCGTAATTCGATTCTTCCTATTCTTTGTCTGCATCAGCAACCATGTGCGACCTCAGTAAAATTTGCAGATTATGGCAGCCTTTGTTTTCGATGGCTTCCATAGTCATGATGTCTTTGTGTGTGCTGATTTTCTGCGCCTAAGAAGCACTGTCGCAGAAAATAATAGGCAACATGGGGATGATTAGAATGAATCTTAATAGAGCCAGGAGAGCTTAGCGAGAGAGCTACTTGGCACGACGTGGTTTTCTCCTGCACAAGGTGCGGTCAACTACCTATTTTCCGAGCATTTCGCTCCAGAGAAGCAGAACGCCGGCCAAAGAGATGGCAAACTCTTCACATAAGTGTCTCAGCAAAAATCAACTGATTAAGAAAATTATATTCAAAATTGCCTTTCTGGGGTGGGCAACTTCAGTATTCAGCCTGTGGATAGTCCGCAAGGGAGATTTAAGCTAGAAATATTAAGTTTTCCTTATGCAATCCGCAGCCTGTGATCTGCCCTCAGGGTCGAATATCGACTCAAAAGTTGTTTAGATTGCCTGGAAGCAGTATACAATCGGTCAAAAAAAAATTTTATGTAAAGCAGTGAAGCTGTGGGCTTTTCATATATCACATAAAAATCAGTTCTAAAGCTGGTGCAGACTTCCCGCGGGGTTGTCGAAATAAAACATTTCAAGCACGTAGAGCTCGACGGACTGCTCGTCAGTGCCTTCATCATCATCATCATCAGCCTGACTGCGCCCACTGCAATGCAAGGGCCTCTCCCATGTCTCTCCAATTAACCCTCTCCTCTGCCAGCTGCAGCCACCGTTTCTTCCCAAACTTCTTAATCTCATCCGCCCACCTAATTTTCTGGCACCCCTTGCTTCGCTTGCCTTCTCCTGGAATCCACACCGTTACCCGTAGGAACAGGTGGTTACCTTCCTTCGCATTACGTGCTGCCAAAGCCCATTTCCTCATTCTTATTTCAACTAGGATGTCAGTAACTCACGTTTGTTCCCTTGCCCACTCTGCCCGCTTGCGGTCTCATAACGTTACACCGATAATTCTTCTTCCTATAGCTCGCTTTGCTGTCCTTGACTTAAGCGTCTCTCATAGCCTTAGTCGCTTTGGGACGTTAAACCCCATAAACCAAACCAAACCTCTTCGTTCGCCTCCACGTTCCTGCCCCGTAGGCGGGTACCGGAAGATGAACTATAGATATATATATCTTCCAGTATCTTCACTTAAGACTCTTCTATGCCCTGATTCCGCAATGCCTGCATGACTGTTGAGGTTTCAACTGATTGAAATGCTTTCTCGTAATCAATGTACACTATATATATGGGTTGGTTGTATTCCGCGTATTTCTCTATCAACTGACTGATACTGTGAATGTGGTCTATTTTCGAGTATCCTTTGCGAAAGCCTGACTGATCATTTGGCTGACTGAATTCTAAGGTTGTGGTGATCTATTTGCGATCACCATAGAAAATGGTCTCCAGACGAATTAATATCCGGCAAATCTCTTGCAGCAGTTTCTAGTGCGGCTTTCGTGCTGTGGACAGGAAAACCTTGAATATTTTCTTCCGAAGCAAGAGTACGATGCATTACTTCGCCGTTTCTGGCGTCTTTCAACGGGATTTTTATGAATCTGTTCAAAAATCTCAGCGTGGAAAAGCATCCACCGTGAGCACCATTCACTTGAGCATCAAAGCTACGCGATTTAGCAGGTAAAATATCGCAGAGGAACTCAGGACGCAAAGTTTCTTTATATAGATAAGGACACTACGCTGCTTCAGCTTTGACAATGTATGTTAAAAAATTAATGTGGAGTTAATGAACGGTGCCCATGAACAACACATTCGAGATCCCAAGGTCATCGTCAACTGGACAGTTAGGTAGTTATGCTCTGGCGCTTCCGCAAATAGACGTAAGGTTAGGTGCCTTTTTGACCAGTTTCGCTTATTGAAGCGAAGGCTTGACTACGGGACCTCGGGTATCCATCGCGGACCGTGCAAATTTGACCTTCAGCTGAGTTAGAGGTCAAACCATGAGAAAGAGAAAAAGAAATTTAATCAGCATCCATGACCGGGAGACGAACCCGGTGCTGCGCGAACAGATCTCCTTTAAGGGCCGCAGCCTACACGCCTCGTGTTAAATTGCACCACACTCTCGTGCTGTGGATTGGAGAGCGTCGTCTTCATCAACTTCCATCTGCTCTGTCCCGCGGTAAGCTACATGCTCACCGTCGTCTTCTACGTAGCACAAATTCGTGCTTTCGCTCCGATTCGAATGTTGTAGGCGTTCTCTGTAGTTTTTCTCAGTGATTAAGTTTATTGAACATGTCGTAGCGGTAAATATTCTGCAAGCAGCTTTCAGTAATAACACAAAAGCTGTTGCCTTAGGCTAAGCTCCCGTTTTTTTTTTTTTTTTAGGCATATACTTAGCCTTCCAGAGTGGAAACATGAGCCAACAATAGGAAAGAAGTAAGCAGCACCTCACGATGCACGAGGACTGTACGTGCTTAATATTATGAAAAC
This sequence comes from Amblyomma mixtum, assembly GCF_055824585.1. Lineage (NCBI taxonomy): Eukaryota > Metazoa > Arthropoda > Arachnida > Ixodida > Ixodidae > Amblyomma > Amblyomma mixtum. Next base: position 258,454,488 of record NC_143012.1, on the reverse strand, counting down.
AAGGACAGATTTTACATTTTTCTATGTCTCGAGCGGTACTTTTAAGTCATCTAAAAAAAAAGCAGAACACCTCCCCAACCTGACCAATTGCAAGGAACCAAATGTTAGGGGGGATTTGTTTTAATTACACGTTGTAGATATATGCATAAAAAAACGTTAAAAGGTATCTGCCGGCTACAAAAAAGCAATCTGCTGCCGCTGCTAAGTTGTGTTTTAATTCCCGGCTAAGGATAAGGATAAGGATAAGGATCATAACGCCCAGGTAGCCGCCGTGGTGGCTCGGTGGTTAAGGTGCTCGGCTGCTGACCCGAAAGACGCGGGGTCGATCCCGGCCGCGGCGGTCGAATTTCGATGGAGGAGAAATTCTAGAGGCCTGTGTACTGTGTGATGTCAGTGCACTACGGCGCCCTTCACTACGGCATCTCTCATAGCGGAGTCGCTTTGGGACGTTAAACCCCATAAACCAACCAACCATAACACCCAGAGCGAAGCCATGCGGTACAATTGGCGGAACCTTATAGTAATCCCAATGAGCTTCTGTCAGTTGTTATTTGTACTATACGTCTCCGTTCTGGGTGATAAAAAAGGATGAAATCGACGTCATGGTTTCTCTTTCGAACTTTCTTTACAATCACATTGCAGGTGAAAAATCGTCAGAAGCCGGAAAGCGGATTGCGGCTGCCGCGGATTGTATAGAATTCGACATCAACGAAACCTTTATCGTCATTATGGCTAAATTCTAATGTGCATGCGCGAGAGGATCTTTGCAGCTAAATAAGCGTGTTCGTGTTTCTGAAAGAACTCCCATTTCCGTCTTGTACAAGCCAGCGCTTTGCTGTGGGTCTCCAGTATGAAGGAAGCATTCGGGAAATGTATATCACGATAACTGCAAAAAAGAAAGCGCCTGATCGCTGCGCGATGAGGTTCTGTTCTTTTGAGCCCGGTAGGAGCTCATCATAGCGCATATATGAACACTCCTGTGCCAACACACAGTTAAACTATGCCGCTGAAAAGCGGCTGTTTATAATGAATAATAGAGTGTCTGTGGTAAAAAAAGAAATCGGCGACCAGAAAGCAATTTTGCATGTGCCGCAGCAAGAAAAAAAGAGAATCTTTTGTGTACTGACCAACTAAGACGGTGCTTTCAGTGCTTTTGATAGGTGTTTGCGCTCTCATAGAGGGTTCTAGGAAATTGAAATTTTTCAATGAATGCGGTCGGAAACGCAGCCTAGAATGGTGATTGCGAAGCCACAGTAACCCAAAAACATTTCGCGGCTCATCTCCTCTTAAATTTGTGTCAAAGATGGATATTTTAAAACGGCCCAAAAACAGTTTAGCACACTTTTGTCGGGTATAGCTCAAAAAACGGTTCCTCGATTGTATTCATAGGTGTTTCTTCATAATTGATGCAGAAAACATTACTTAACCACTCATGATTTTTGCTTCATCTCAACATATTGGCAGCATGGAAAGTCTGTTGTTTTGAGAAAACCTATGACTGAGAGATTTCACCAACGCTCCTATAAAAATCGAAAATTTTCTGCGGATTTGCTGATGACTTGTTTTATTGGGTTATGCTTTGTAATACACATGACTCCATTGAAATGATTATAAGAGGCACTGGTTTAATCCGCAATACTTATAACAGAGCCCAGAAATCTGGCGAAGGTCGTACTTTCTCTATCGTCCAGTCCTTCTCTTGGCAAGTCATTTTAGGCCACACTGGCAGATGAACACAGCTGTACCCTGTGCATCGCTCATGTCATGGGCTGCGATGATGTTGCGCAATTTCCTGCCGCTATATTGCGTCAGGAGTTAATGCTAATGATGCGAACCTGCGTCACCAGGCTGGTATTACGAACACGGGCCGTCAGTTTCCTTCTCCAGCTGTAATTAGGCTTCACCAACGTGGCCAACCGGATGGTAATTATGTACGCGTGGGAGTGCTGGTAGAGAAACCGTCGAAGAAATTATCTTGGTTTTATATGAGATGAGTTCACTCGTATTGGTTCAACTTTTCCTGCTTCTTTTCTTTTTTCTTGGCTTTCTTCAACAGCATACTATAAATATGCCCTTTAAGACACTTTGTTCAAGAATGGTTACTCTGCAACGTTGCAGCTACTTGTAAGAGGTTGCTACTCTTCATAATAATTTCCTTGATGCGTATGCTTCGTGAAATATTTACGCTGCAACTGTGATGTATTCTTCTCTAAACGGCGAGCAGAGTAAGCAACATTTCACATTAGCGATTTTTATACAGGCAGTATTTGAACAAAATTAAAAGGGGTCATTTTATAATTTCATTCTAGGGTAACGGCTTGAAATGGAGGATAGAAAAGTTTTCAACACATTTCAGACTTTATACAGTGCCCATTCGACACATCCTAGCCATTCCAATCGAGCAGAAAGCTATCACCTTCAGAACTTGCTCAAGGTCACAGCTGTTTACAAAGCGCCTTGCTGAAATAAATTGTATGGACTTCCCTAGTGCGGTACCTGCGAAGCCCTGTCACCGGTAGGGTTGGTAACATATAGATCGGAGCGCGCGAAACGCATGTTCATTTCCGACAGCAAAAACATTCTGATATTAAATCACGCATTGCCTCAGAGCTCCGTCTTTATTTCCAGAGCGGCAGCAGTGTTCTTTCAGGCAATTGTAGCCGCGCCATACAGGAAGCCACTGCCGAATGATTGTTTGTTTGTTTGTTTATGGGGTTAACGTCCCAAAGCGACTAAGGCTATGAGAGACGCGGTAGTGGAGGGCTCCGGAAATTTCGACCACCTGGGGTTCTTTTACGTGCACTGACATCGCACAGTACACGGGCCTCTAGAATTTCTCCTCCAAAGAAATTCAACCGCCGCGGCCGGGATCGAACCCGCGTCTTTCGGGTCAGCAGCCGAGCGCCATAACCACTGAGCCACCGCGGCGGCTGAATAGATACCTCCGCTAGTATATACTTCAGTGAGAAGCGGATTTACGAGACCCACAGCATAGCGCTGATAATTTTTGCATTGCACAAAGCTGCTTGAGTAACCATTATTTTTTTCGAAGGTGATGAGGCTCAGGTAAAATTGAATGAATGAATTTCCCTGATTATACTGGCTCTTCTCAGAAATACGGCACTACCAACATGCTTTGTGTATCATTGTGTAATAACTGTGGCCAAACATAACGTACCTATCTCATTTCAAAACAAGATGTTTATGTTTGTCTAGTACTCCATTGAGTGCCGCCCTAAAAATAATAAAATATTTTCAAACGGCACTCGTCATCTGAAAGGATAGATCTCTTTTGGAGCACGGTGCCGGGAGTCCCTAAAAGGACCAACTGTTCAATGTTACATGGCTTGTTCAACAAAAGTTGACTGTTGAGGCTTGCTCTGCTGCCCCGCGCTTAGTCGCATGCCCTTGCCGTTCAATTGCTGGCAGGAATATTTTCTGTTTTATAAAAAAAAAAGCCTGCTGAAAACACTGATATGCTGGAGGAAAATAATTATTGCTAGCTTTAATGTAAAACAAAAGCAACATGATTCCAAATTCCTTTAAGTGAATCAACCCTAACTCTTACCGCATTCGAAGGCCAGGATACCGACAGACTCTTTATGAACCTCAAAAAGAAAGTGTTTTATCTAATAAAATGGTCCTGCAGCGTCAGCTTTTATAAGAAGCTGTCAGCTGAAGGCGTCATGCGCCTATATGACGTCATTAACGTGATTTGTTGGTTGGCAATACAGAGCCTAGCATGAAATGCTTGGCCACGTTTAATTTAACCCGTACCGATGGCCCATAATAGCTTACTCTTGTAATAATAGCTAAAAGGTAAAAGCCTAATGCTGAGTGCAAAACATTTCTGCTGTATAACATGATTAGAGAAAACACATAGAGATCCTCCATTAAATTAAAATTTATGCCACACACGCGTCTGTCAAGTGAACTCAAAAATAAAGTGTGCTCCAAAAACGGCCAGTCGCTTGTATTAGGGGAAGTCACTCCCGTACGGTTCGTCTACTCTAAACTGCAAGGTAGGCCGCGATCTCTTAGCTAATGTGATGACGAAACGATTCACGTTAAAATCCTGCGTGTTCGCAACACAGAGCTGTTAGTCAGTGTTAGTTCTGTAACAATGCTTGCGCCTCTAACAAGAATATAAAACCGGAACGTTCACTCAATGTTATGAGGTTCAGTAGGAGGTGACGCTGCAACTCGTAACTCTGCTGCTTCTGTATGGTTGCACTGACTGACACGCTCTAATATTATTCTCCTATCCCAGCGAAAATTCCAGTCTTCGCAGGTTGGGTTACGCAGCCCGAAAAGAACGGTACCGAATACAAGAAGTGAATAAGGAAAGACCGGCGTTCTTCCGTTCTTTTATAAGCTCAGCATCGGGCCGCCCTTGCACCCGCGGACAGAAATTTGTTGGCCATCATAATGTCGACTTCCTCTGAGCTGTTCTGCAGGCAGAGAACTAGTGCCGCATTTGCTATCTAGGAAGTAGCCTTTTAAACAGTGCGGCGGTGCACTGGAGGTGAGGAAAACCGTCTTCACTATTTTCCTCAACACGCCGCGAGCTACACTTGTTCATCCCTGTGACGTAAGATGATAGAGTGAGCCATGTTAGCATTAAGTGACGTACTTTAATGTCGAAATAAATTTCTGCAATTAATGATTCACGCATGATTTCGAGCGGTGCAAGAAATGGTGAATACCAGTACGAGCATTGCTTTGGCTCCGAGAAGAAAAAAGAAAAAAAAATCTAAAAATTGCCTTACCTCAGAACGAAGCATCGCTTTCTTCTAAAGGCTGCCCAGGCTGTGCTCACTCTATGGTGCTTTTGGAGCATTAATTGTTGCTGACTAAACTGATGCTCCGAGCAGTGAGAATCGTACTTTTGAATCGGACTTCTTTTTTGGCTATGCTGTAGTTCTAAGCATAAAGCCATAGAGCTTCAGAATGCCGCTTTCACAGATCAAGCAGACTCCTCAATAACTCGAATTAGTGAAATAGTAAAACGTATTGGAAACACAAGTTACTCAGAGTCTTTTCTGCTTTCTTTTGATGCACTGAAACTAGTCTGGTGAGAGTATTTGGAAATTTGGCAGTGTATTCAAAGGAGTAGGTATTAAGACAAGTCTTATATTTTGGATTCTCTACCAGCTTAAAAAGTGTAGCGATTAAGGACATCGTGTTTCAGTACGACAGAAACGGAAGAAGCTCTTTTGCGTCGACCATTTCAGTAACAAAGATTCGAATATTCCAGTGAGTACGATAGAAAAACAAAAACACTTGAACATTCTCCGGCTACATCAGTGGCCGCTTACAATACGCCTTGCAATCACAATAGGTTGGTGAGCTCTATTGCAGCCCCGTAAAGAAACTATCGAACACTTCGAGGTGAAGCCTTGAGTTCTTCCTGAAGCAAGCTGTTCACCATAAACACAGAGGGCGTCAAAACACGAACCAACAAAGTACTGGAGTGATCCCCTATCCTGACAAGTCATCCCGGGGTGTCCGGCATAGCCAGAAGAGGTCTCCATTGCACCTATATGCATGACTGCCAAGGACTAAGGGCTATTAACTGCCAAGTTCTCTGTGCCTTCCCAATTTAATAAGCAAAAATTCTTTGAGGGCATGAACAAACGCATCCCACCGGAACAGCTTCGGAGCTCATGATATTGATTCTTCAATATTGTCAGCACTGCACTGCACTTCAGAAAATGAACGAGGAGCATTCATTCCGTGAAGCCTCTGTGCAAGTTGCCTGAGCTTTGCTTTCTTCTGAAGGTGGCTGGCGCAAAAACGCTTCTCCAGAATTGTTAAGTGTCATCAGAGTTCGTTGTCACCTGATGGCGAACTGCCTATAGGCAGCATTCTCACAGAGTGAACCCCTCTCCTTGCTGCATGTTTGCACACAGGTAAGAAAAAGAACTTCAGAGCATTTCTGGGAACTAAAAGGAAGCATGCCTTGAAGAACGGAGTATGAAATCTTGTTCAGGTAGTTTTGTCAGCTGTACATGTCAGCTATACATGTTTGTTATTTACAGGCGTTCAATACGTGCTTCTGCATCAAAGCAATGCTCTAGCTCGACCTACTGATATCGAGAAAATATGAAGTTCTGTTGACTTCACTTATTATACATTTTCTCAGGTTGTAAACAGACAATATTTTCTTAGCAGTCACGATAATTTAGCTTTATTTACGAACACAGTGAAGTCAACTGATAGCTATTAGTTCAAAAAATGATTTACTACTGCGAAGTGGATTGAGATCTGAAAGCAAGGACTTCAGATTATCGCTTGCCAAAGCGTGAAGCATTTTGCGCCTGCAGCTGACGGACAGGCTAGATGTGCAGTCTTGCGGCGAGCCGCACCAAGTGAGCAGTACACTAACTTATCGCAGAACAAGTAACGGAAGTCATTTTTGTGACTTCCTCTGTAGTAACTTCCTTGTACCCTGGTGCTTGCTGGCTAATAAAGAGAGCAGAGATTGCCGCGTGCTCCTGACACATAACTAATTAGTTTTGCAGTTAGCGAACCGCACCAGCTGACGAGCCAACATGCTTCACTGCTCTGTCGAAACACGCCAACTGCTCAGCTCACGAGCTGTAGTCGCTTTTTGAGCAGATGAATAGCAGGAAAGTGTGCTTCCGGGAGTGGCCGAAACTAGTTTGTTGCCGGAAAAGATGAATAAGGTAACGAGGCGAAGAGGGTGGGAGAGAATTGTAAAGTCAAAGTGTACTTTTTATATTGACTGGCTCGTGTACATAATCTTGCTCTGTCCTGCATTTGCTCCATAAATTATTCACGCTACAACCAAGCAGTAGCGAACATTATTTCTTTGTGACTGGGTCGACACTGGACCAGTGGCGTCACTTTTTTCTTCGCTTCACTTCAGCTTGTTGCTAATTAAACGCCGGAGATGCAGTTGTGTAGGCCATCACTGCAAGTCGCCGCGGCTGGTCCGCGGCCAGACAGTTCAAACAAGGGCTGAGGTGAATATGCTGTCGCGAGTGTTCTTTTTTTATGAATTCTTCAGGGGAGCGATTTTTTAAGTATTGAGCAGTGAGGCGATTTTGAGCGTGTTCAAGGGCATGAACATTTATGCTCCTTTCGAGAACTTCACTGGCTCTAATTCTATCAACACTTATAACCAAGAGTTCAATTACGAAGGTAGTTTATTCGCTAATAAAACGGAAATTTAATACGTGTCATTTTGCAGATTACAGAAGTTATACAGTCAGGGCTTGGAATTTATTATATCCATGCCAACCACTTTCTTGATCAGTCCTTATTTACGATTAATGTGTGATCAGAACTGATGTCTTCTCTCCCCTTATTGTGTTCTACACAATTGCTGCGTGGTTTAACAAAGAGCGACATCAGATAAACATTAATTTCTGAATTGATATAAAGTCTATTCCATCCTCAGCTGTTCGGCTTCTATAAGGGTAAATGTTTGCCGAAATGAGTGCCAATGCTACGGTGGACAAGAACGGATTACCAAATTAAAGAAAAAAACAAACGCCTCTACAATAAAATCATTTCACTTGGGGCCCGTAGGTATAATATGAAAATGAACCTGGCGCAAATATATTTAGACACACTGCCGTTGCCTTTAGCTCCGCTGTATTGCAATGTTTACTAGGCGCCAAGACCCCTGTAAAGAGATTCCAACAGCTTTCAGCCCGTATTCTGTTCATTTTAAAAGAAAACGTAAACGGAACTGATCTCTACTGAACTAAACTGAAGTGAACTGATGTTTACTGAACTAAACTGAAATGTAATTGATCCCTAATTTTTTTTTACTTAATTTTGTGTTACGCTTAGATACAGAAATGCTGTCTAGACTACCGTGTAACCAATGCTTACTGCAAGAATGGCAGTTGGCGCGCCCTGAAAAGCCAGAAATGAACCATTTTTAGTATGGATGGCCCCGGCCGCTTTCGGATTGAGAGAAACTCGGAGCAAATTGTTTACTGCTGAGATATCGGAAAAAATTGGAACAAAAAGTAAAATTCAGGGGCACTTTGGCTCCGTAAAGTGCTGCAAAGCGAAAGCCGTTGCTTTCGCACTGGTTAGCATTTATTTCTATATTTTTCATGTAAATTTTTGTGCTTCTTAATTATTCATTTTTTAATTTTTTTCTTTTTATTTCTTGTCTTTTTTTATTTCTTTATTTTGTCTTTTTGAAATTTTTACTGATTTTTTTTTTCACTTTTCCCGTCAGGGAAGGGAGGAAGATGGGAGTGATCGAAAACACCGTAGTCACTAGACGCGCCTTTGTCCATTCTTAATCATCGAGCTGGCATGGCGGCTCGCCATGCCGCCTTCTTCATCTGGAACAGCAGCTTGGGCTTGTTGGTGATCCATCTCGAAGTAACAGCGCAAAAAACATAGACAGGACACATAGAATAAGAAGACACCACGAGCGCTGCGTGGTGTCTTCTTATTCTGTGTCCTGTCTGTGTTTTTTGCGTGGTGTCTTCTTATTCTATGTGTCCTGTCTGTGTTTTTTGCGCTGTTACTTCGAGTTCTTCATCTGGTCGTCTGAATGAGATCGCTGCAGTCGGACCAACCTATTCAGACGGATACAAGACTGGGACTGGGACTGGGTTATTTGTTCTTGCGGCAGCTGGTCAATCGTTTTTTTTTTGTTTTTTTTTTCGGGACAAAAGAGACCCGTTTCTCAACACCGTCCGCCAAGTTGAGCTGCAGCACCTGCTGCCGGAGTACGTAGTCTCTACTACCGATGTTTACTTGAGGATCACCGGCTTTTACCGGGAAATCGTAGTGAGTGTGATATTCCATTCCGCGCGGTTTTCGAATGATTATCTGCCGACTCTGAAACGGAAGAAGCTGTACCGGTTTTTGTGCGATATAGTTTTACCAGCGCCTTTGTACAGGGCCTTGTACAGTGGAGGCCCAGGCAGAGATGTTTTGAAGAGGGTTAAAACAAGGCAGGTGCCGCCTTTAAACCTCACCGGCTAAAAAAATTTTATAGTGGAATAAATTCTTTTTACCATGGGGAGGATTTCACTGTTTAATTTGCAGAAATCCGGAAACAATACACCACTTTGGAATGTACTGCAGCGAACCCTAAAGAAAGAATTACCTCTAGACTCGTATGGCATCCGGTACTTATCTGTAGAAAATGAGGATGGGGTACCGTTTGAATTAATGATGCTGATAGGCATCCACTGTATATGGCGCTCCAGAATGACAGTCTACCATTGCGACAAAGACGCAAGACCTGCCCGAACTTACTTTCGGGAAAGCATGGACTGGTTTCCGGCCATTCAGAAAGCCGCTGCGGAGCCTCCAGAGTCTCTCATGACTAGAGCCGCTGTGCAATTTGCGTGAATTTGAATCTGGCTTCGCCAGATTCATGCTGGCTGACCACGACAGTGCCTTGTGTATGTACATAGCGTTTAGTGTGTTTAATTGTTTGTTTGTTTTCGCTGAATGTTATGTGTCAAAGCCAGGCAATAAAGAAAGAAAGAAGAGCTGGCATGGCGGAGTAGTTAGCGTGCTCGTCTCGGACTCCGGAGACCCTGGTTCTATTCCCAACTCGACCAGTTTCCTACTCGGTTTTATTTATTTATTTATTTATTTTACTCGGAGCATCACTACAGGTCCCTTTAATTGGTTGCGTGGTTACAAGCCAAAGTACAATTGGTCCCGTTTGAAATTCGCGCACTGTGACGTCACGACCATTTCGACCACTTGAAAAGGGTGAGATGGAAAGAGATGCGGACAGTAGGAGATAAGGAGCTCCTCATTCAGAAAAAATGGCTTGGAGAAAGAGCTGGCTACAGACAATGCCAAAGTTTAGAAAACAATGTACTGGTTTCGTTTCATATTTCAACATCCCAAAGTGACTGGGACTATGAAGAGTTGTGTAGTGAAAGGCTCATATTAATATCTACCATCTACGCTTCTTTGCCGTGCATTGAAACAATACAAAGCACGTGACTAGCATTCGGCCGGCATCGAAATGCGACCGCCAAGGCCGGAACCGAACCATGTTTTTTGTGTCAGCAGTCAAGGGCCATAAATACTCAGGAACAGCTGCGATGGTCGAAATTTAAAAAAATAAAGGTAGATTACACTTTGATAAGTGCGCCCCCCCCCCCCCCCCCTCCGTTATCTGAACATAAGGGATTTCAATAACACGGCGCCTGGCTGCAAAAAAAAAAGAAACATTCAAGAGGGCACATTTCATGTAGTGTCAATGAAAACGGTTGCAAAGCGTTGACGATATACAGTACTGAACAAAAAAAAAGATATTTTCAATCTTTTGTAAAAATTACAAATATGACGAATAGAAAATACATATTTGCTATTTCTAAATTACTGTGATGCAATAATGCCATCTTCCGTCAGGAGTGGTTGGAGGCGTAACTGTTTGCCTCCAGTTCATTTTTAATTTTTGTCCTTTAATGGGCGGTTGCAGTTGCCGGCATTTTCCATCTGTCCTTAACTATTATTAGCTTGCTGTCATTTAAAAGTGACATATTCTGCGGTTGCAGTATTGCTGCATTTTTTTATAAGCAGTGGATGGAGTGTGAGGTTAAGATAACGCAATTCATTTTCGTAACAGAAGTTTCGCATTGTAGATGAATTCCTTCCAGTGACTGCAACAACCTGCAGCCCCATTTTAAACTTGAAACTTTTCTAGAAGTGTGTGATGAGAGGCTAGTTGGTAAGACATTCTGAAGACATAAAACTACGCAGGAGACAGGACACAGAAAAAATGCAGACAGGACTACGCTCGTCCTGTCTGCATCTTTTCTGTGTCCTGTCTCCTGCGTAGCTTTATGTCTTCAGAATTGAAACTTTTCTGCGAGGTTCCTCAATCAGTGCACACAGTTTTACTGACTGAAGCTTGCAGTGCTTCAGGTTCGGTAGGAGAAGGTTATCTGCTCTCTGGGCCCAACGTCAAACTGAATACCCACAATCTTAAATTCAACCACTAATCCCTTTAGTAGAAAGTCCGAACTTCTTAATAGTCAGGCAGGAAATGTCACATGACGTAAGGTGCCGGTCCTCCGAGTGCAGCTTCAATATTATCAGATTCCATTCGTTACCTTAACAGTCCCAGTAGCACGAAGTTTAGATGAAACAGTTATTTTGGTTTCGGCATGTTTCCTTGCAAGCGAAAATAACCTTTGGTATACATTTCACTCAGAGAAAAAAGTTAAATCCGTGGGTGCTAGTTTAGTTAATTAGCTGCCAGATTCCTGTTTTCTATCGTTTATAAAGCACCAAACGCCACATTTTTGTCTTTTAGAGTCCTCACTATTAAGTTGAAACCCTGGCTGGATACTCTCGTAATGCATAACAGGCAGTTTCGCAAAGAGAGTGGGTAGTTGTGCAGACTCTCCTTCGTGCACTGCAAATAGTACTTCTGCTCGTAGAAGCGAGGATCGCCAGATCTGTTGGAGTTGCTGCTCACAAGTTCTGTAGCACTGTTTAAGGACGACCATCTCTGTCTAGCCGGTCTTATGTGCACTGCTGGCTTTCTAAGCTCGATCCAAATTTAGCTCTCCCAAGTAGGCGCTCCAAGGTTGAACTTGCCTTAATCTTAACGTTGTCTTTCAGATGAACACAGATACAGTATGCAGTGAATATCAGCTGTCCAAAAGGCTCTGTTAGGCCACACTAAAAATGTGGGCAAACTGCACAACTGCTGAAAATTTTGTAGTAGAACACGTTTTTTTTAGTGATGACAGAAGCCACATTGCCCACACCAATGGACAAAACAATAACAAAAAGTGGTAGGGTTTTAACGTAGTTAAACCAATTAGACGTGGGAAAGCATGTGCTTAGCCTCAATGGCTAATAGTTTTTCTTTTTTGGGTCGTCAGCACGCCTGACGACGATGTTAAACTGAGTTTAAGCTGATCTGATCTTTTCGCGCTCCAGGTGGTGGCTGATGAACAACAGGACGATGCAGAAATCTCAGCGCAAGAGTGTGGCGGTTTAACACGAGGCAGAATCGGCTGTTCCGATGGCATAGTGCTCTCGTGCAGTGGACAGAAAAGCTTATCTATTTGCGCCGCCATGCTTTCTAGTACAAGTCACGACAATACTCATTTTATTTATTTCTTTACTTCAGGTCAAGCCTTCAGCGATGGCCCGGCTTTTGTAGCTTTCGGCTATAAAAAAGGATAGCGTGCACTCACGACCAGTTCTTAGGCGGAGCAAAACAGCGTAATGAGCAGTGGCTTGCCTGCGTGCCTAATTGCATGAAAGCCGCATATGTGTGAATGTGTTGCTGAAACTGAACCTGGGGTGCCTGATCGAAGCTGCACTGGAGCCAGAACAGGCACGACTTCTCGCTTCTTATAAGCCTGTTGAGGCTAAGGCGGCTAGGTTGTGCTTGCAGAAGAGTGAAAAAAAATGCCAATGATCTAAGTGTGCAATTTTCTGAGTTGGAAGCAGGGTTTCTTGGAAGAATTGGACACGAGGTCTCGAGCTACACTCCGCCGTAATGGAAGCACCTTCTGTGTGCGTTGGCGTACGTGGGGAATCCGGAAGGTAGTGGTTTGCTTGCGAGAAAAAAAAGCCACCACAATTCAAGGATACTCCGGGATGCAAAGACCGGCTGTGAGAAGAGGCGAACAGAACAAGTAGCTAATTCTTGCGCGCGCAATAGACCCTCTTTTCGGTTGCGCAAGTTTCATTAGGCGAATGCTGGACGCGCAGTTGTCTCCGGTGCTAGCGTGGCGAAAACTGGATTCGGCGAAAAAGCCGCTGTCGTCTTGCACAAGGTGCCGCGCCAGAGTCCACTGAGACGAGACGTAGACTACGCTTCCTCCTGGTAGGCTGAAAAAGACTGCACTGTTGCCGCTGGTGATAGAATAGCCTTCTCTTTTATTACTGTATTTTGTTTAGTCATCCCTGATAACGGTGGACCTGTGCTGATTAGCTAAAGTGGTGGATATGCATTGCACATGCCCCTTGCCGGAAGACATGAACGTTGCATGCGCTTTTCGCAATCTGGTTGTGTCTCAGCTGCTTCCGTTCCACGTTCCTACGGATGAAACATCTGCCGTTATCTCATGGCTTGAGACAGAGGGGTACGATTGGCTTTCTGTTGGAAGCGAGATGCCTTGACTCCCTAAGTCACGCGAAGTTATAGAAAAGGCATTGCTTGGGGGGGTGGAGGCAAAATCTTTAGTAGCGTTTTGAAAAAGAAAACGTAAAAAACGCAAGCGGTAAAAAAGAATAATCACTGGATAGAACTCACTTTTCAAAATTGGCACCTTCGCGCCCACATGTCTCGCTTTATTTCTTTATTATTGTTTGCACATTTATACGATACTGCCAACCTCAAGATGAGGCTGTAAACAGGAGTGGGGGATTTGGAAAACCTAAATAGGCAAAACGAGCGTAAAACGCACCAAGACCGAACAAAAGTGCTTTCACAAACTGAGATACAGAATCATCGAAAGGTACCCGCAAGTAACAAAACAGCACTTACTAGGTTCGGTAGAGAAAGAAATAACGCCCACGTAGCAGCGTTTAAAGCACTAATGAGTACAACTAAAGAGATTTTCCAAGTGCCTGAGTTGCTGGACATTCCACAATGGTGCTGGTAGGTGATTTAACTCACGATCGCGTTCGGAAAGAAGTTTGTGAAGTTGTCATTAAGGCAGCATTAACCTTTTAAGTTTTATAATAATGCGAACGAGTGGCTCGTTCGCTCACCAAAACTATGTCGACATGGTTGCGTGTTTGATATTACAAGATCTATATGCACATGGTTGCGAATTTCATATTAGAACTGTATTCACATGCATCAACTCTCTCGAACCGAAGAAATGCTGAATTATGTTTTTTAAAGCCTAGTTAAAAATAAGGCTCGAAGCATCAGCCACTGTGCTCGTCAAATGCTCAATTGCTTACATCACTCAATCTGGTATCTGAAGAACCCTCTAGTTTCTGAACGCGCTCGAGGGGTGCTGCTCACAAGCCTAATTAAACTTGGACGCAGAGCAAACAACTGTCCTCCTCTTTTCCTCTACGCCAAGCCTTTCCCCAAGTCCATAGGAAGAGATGCAGCGCTCTTCCAGACTTCACGAGGCGACACTTGTGGCGTTATATACGTAGGAGAAGGACACTTATTTTAGTGGCCGCTGGCGATGCCTCGGGAGCAGTGCTTCCGGTTTCCGAGAAATTTAAGACCGCACGTCTACTAACGAATCCCCAAGAACCACAATTTCATGCCAGCAGCATGACGGATGGCTTGTCCCCTGCCCTTTACACCCGTTGGCTTTTTCGCCTAGCATATCCTTCATACTATACTCTAGTTTCGTGTATAAGCTCAGCGTGCTGCGGATGTCACCACGCACTCGCTGTGTGCCGTCGCTAAGTTCTCAGCAGACGCTGTGGCAACTTAGAGAAATAATACATTTACGATACAATCCTAGAATAGAATGCAGTAAATATTTGACGCAGGACGCTGCAAAGAGTGTCGAGAGAAGGAAGGTTCAACTTCATGCTGAAGACACCTCCTGGAAGAAAACGGATGCCGCATGAAGGTCCTCATCTGGGTAAGTGTCATAGAGGGAAGAAGGGGGCGAAGGACTGTATAGCACGGTGTTCTCTACAGGTGCCTACAATGGACCTTGAGCTATAAATGCAGGACCTACATGTGGAGCCCTTCGCACAAGCACTTTGAAAAATCAAGGGATGCTAAACTGGCGTCAGCTAATCAAAAAGGAGCGATTTTGGAGAGGTATCGATTGGACTCGAGGAGAATCGGCACCCATGCGCACGCCAATCTATTCCAGTTTTCATTATAGTCTAATTACGATTCTATTCCAATTCTTACACGATTTTTTTTTTGCTCCCCAATTTACGGCAGTCGTGACTTTTTTCGAACATCGACTACGGAGATACGCAAAATCCCTCACAATTATAGGTCACTGCAAGGCCTCATGCCAGTACCGACGCCGTGGCGTAGCGGTTAAGCGAATGTGCCACTGCATTGGCAGGGGCCTGTTTCAAACAGAGCCACCAGTGGTGCTTGTGAGACTCAGGTTGCCTTCCAAAGCAATGCGAGAAAGAATACCTCCCGCGAGCCTCCTTCCCGCGTGCATAGTTGTGCGGGATAATGCATATTAATGCAATAGCATTACTCGTCCCATTACACGAAAAGCCGACGGCACCTGTGTGTGTGGGTACTCGCAGACGGTACAAAAAATCCCAGCTATCGGAAGAAAATAGGGTGACGTCACCAAGCGCCCGTATGACGCACGCCACAAGCCGAACACAGCTACTTCAAACAAACCTGTCGTTCGTCTGTATACTGTATACTCGCCACTGGCCGACGTTTATGTTGTATCAGTTTTCCTTACATGCGTACTAAAACTGTGACTCGACCGTTTTTTGCACAGAATCCCGAGTGTTGGCATAACATTTCTCGTTGTGCATATAGCTTACATGCACGTGCTAGTCAAGTTGGAAGCCAGCTTGCGAGAGAGATTCGAATCGATGACATATTCATCTTTAGTTGTAGGCCTACCGAAGCTTTTATATCAAAGTCATGACGCAAACGTTCGTCGTATATGCCCTCTCTCTGTATCTATCTATCTATCTTCGTCGTATATCGTTTCTGGTGATGTCATACGCGCCCGCGCGCGCTTGTGTGAGTCGTGTCATACATGGAAAAGAAGCACTCATCCTCTAAAATCAACTCAATTCGCAAAACGCAGCCTAACCAATGGTTTGCGTCCATCATCTGCTTTCGTATTCCCACACTTAAGAGTCTCAAGTGTCTCTCCCGGATTTTTTGCATGCCGCTCTGCCGGTGTCAGAAGGATTTCCATTCTCCTGAGTCCGTCTCCCTCCTCTTCCCAACATGGTGAGGGGTGGAGAGGGGGACGGACGACAGGCGGAAGATGGAGAGAGGTAAATTCCGCTAAACATTACCCAGTTGGTGAAGGATTGCCACAGAGACCAACGCCGTCGCTGGACAGTTTTCGCCTGCATGACCCTCCGAATGGTATCGCATTAAAAAAGTAAAGTTATGACAGCTCTAGGAACAGTCCTACCGACAGCCTTTAATCGAATTTGTCTTTCCAAGTACTCTTGTGCCAGCATTACATCTGCGTGGTTTCCTTCCCAGCGACCATCTTCTATGTTCTCTGGAAAAAGGGCAGAAATTGACATTGCCGACTATGGTTCGCCATCAACACTTCACATGGTGAAACATACTAACACGCACTGAAGTTTATGGCGTGACCCGTTATACGGTCATTATGAAAAATCCAGGCGCGAACAAACATCGATACAGAGGTTACACAGCGCTTATAGGGAGCCCGCACTGGGCCTTCGCGTGGATAAGGTCCGTGGAATTTGAAGGTGGCCAGGCAAGACGTGCACTTTTGCTGGCGCGTGCACATTTCAGAGGATGTTCTGGAAGAGGCACCTATCGGCTACGGAATACGCTACAAAAACACACGCACAGGCATAATGATGCCAACCGCAATGCAGCCTTATACATCCGAAAAATGGGGATTGAACCGTCAAAAAGGGCACAAGCAAAAGGAGAAAAAAAAGAAGAAAGGAAGAAGAAAAAGAGGAAGAATTGTTGTATACTGAAAGCTTCCACGAATGTGTGTCGTTCGAAAAGTAATATTAGGCTGCGCGTTCATACGACTCTCCGCATCCAACAACTTAAGAGCAACAAAGATATTCCTTGCCTTGTAACTTGTGCATCTTTCTGGTTCTTAAGTTATTAATATTTGTAGACAATTATCTCAGCAGTGAACTAGCAGCTCGAGACAGCCATATCTAGAGTGAAGTAATGGCGACTTCGAAAGACCTGAAATTCCAGTGAAGCTCCAGCGATTACAGCGCGTATGTCACAGATCAAATTTTGAAGGAAGCCTAGAACACCGTTTTTAAAGTTGCGGAATATTTGTTCTTCACTCTTTCACTTCCTCCAAGTATTGACGTTAGACTAGCCCCAGCAGGGGGCAAACCTACAGGTACAATGTATGCCATGCTCGGGCCGTTCCGATATCTATCAAAAACACACAAATCCTTTTCTTTTTGTCTTCACTTTTGAAGATGCAACGCTGGCGTTCTCTCCTTGATTCGAGTGGTTGCGTGCTCGCACCTATGGTATTTTCTTTTCATGACACTGTAATCAGAAATTTAATGCCGCCCTGAATAGTGAAAGAAACAAATAGTGAAAAATTGAAAAAAAAAAGTGAGCGTTATAAATGTAAAATTTTCATGTGCCACCAAAGATCAGGCTCCACTTAAATTTGAGTCACTTCTGCTTGAGCAGAGGACTTTATGCGCGACGCGAATGTTCCGCTTGAAGGTTGTTTGAAGCTGGTATTCACGCACCGGTAATCTGCTTCAAAAGAAGAAACACAGAGGCAACTAGAGCAGCTTATTCTCCTTTGCGACGCTTTTCTTTCCGTTTGTCTTTTTTTTTAAAGGCCCATTCTGACGGGCAAGCAAAACATGGCGCAATTAGAGGACGCCACCGGAGAAACCGTAGCTTCGAACATTTTTAATCTCTTTCGTTTATATTCTTGTCTTTGTTGTTGAAAATTGCTTCTTGTCCTTGGCTTTCGAGCCCTGCATGAAAGTTTCTCGCGAGTTTTCTCGTTCACTGGAGAATTTCGACAATAGAAAAGAAAAAGTCAGAAAGGTTTATACGATGCTCAAAGAGCGGTTTCCGGTTTCTGACTTGCACGGCAAATGTCTCTCTCTAGAGTATGACAGCGTAACTAAAAACATCGCTGCTATGCAGTTCATGTTTTGTATTTTATTGCGTCGCTTAGCTGTACAGGCGTCACATGAAAATGTTTTTAGGCCATTAACTCCCCGAGTGGTAGCATTAGGAAACGTAACTGTTTTCTTTCTTGCTTGAAGGAGAAAACTACGTTATAGGGAACAAAAATTATTGTAGTAATGAATGAGCAAACGCTTATAAAGCAGGGGACATTTACTGGTTAATTGTTTTGTTCCTTTTGTATAGTCTTCTATACGAGCTTTAGTTTTAAATGATTCATTCTGTGGTTACGTGTTTTTCCTGTCCGTAGGTTGTAACACCGTGTGGCGTTGAGCTAAAATTCGAACCGACCCATAATCGAACAGTCAAATTCGAAACCCCTGAACCAGGAGGGCAGCAAGCAAACTGGCGTGGTACACGGATGCCTTTTTCGATGCTGCTTAATCACGCTTACTGGCAGTATTGTGTGTTGCGTTAAGAATAGTACAGTTCTTCGAGAATGCTCTAGTCTACCTATAGGGCCGCAAGACACTTCAAACTTGTTGAACTATTTGAAGGCTTCCCTTCTTGGTGGCACTGTGGTTCTCGCGGCTTCAAATTCAGCCCTAGACTTCAGCCCTCGGCAATTGCTGCCATCAGAGACGATGATGATTTTTCCTTTAGGAGCATTACTAAACTTCTCCTACGAACCCATGCTACTGTCTTTGTACTGTCACCTAATGTTAGGGACAGACATTTTTGCCTGCTGCTATTCTACAGTGCAGGCCCGACACTCCTGGTTATGAAAGTCTACGAGAGAACAAATTCTGGTAGGTGAACGACACTTTAAAAACTGGAAAACGAATGTATTGCACAGTTACCCCTTCCCTTGTGTCAGTTAAACATCTTAAATAAAAATGCAATTCAAATACATGAAAGACTTTTTAAGTGCCTCATATTCTAATTCAGTAAGTAAAGCGTCAAAGGTTTCGAGCTGATTTCACATGTACTAACTACACTGAATTTCCCGAGGCCGACTGTACGCCCAACTAAACTGACGTAGTAGATATAAAAATTCTTATCAGTAATAGAAGGAAGTGCAGAGGAAGGTTATAGATATTGGATATGCAAAAACGAAAGAGTCGGTAGCATAAAACAAATGGTTTCGTATACGCCGCTAAAAACGTGCAGAAGAACCCCGTAGTTATCGCAAAAGCTAAATCCAATTCATAAAGGTGTTTCAACAAAATCTTGTGTGCGTGGCCGCCGTCTATACCATAGTAAAACTGCGTAAGCGAAATCTGGAAAATTTCTTGAAGAATCCTTGAGTTCGGAGAAAGACTACAACCTCTGTCAGAAGCCTTTTGGCAAAAGTTGATTGCCTCTCTTGTAAAATGCTCTGTGTTGTGCGGTGGCCGTTTTTCATTATATTCATTAAATATCTGTTGTGTGAATAGCACAGAAACATGAAATGTGCGGTAACTTGAGAAGCCAACAGCAAATTTATGCGTACTGGACCTCTTCTATTCCCAACTACTTTGATGCCACTTATTTTTCGGGCCCTGAAGGAAGTGATGGCTTATGTGTGGCAACGATGAGCCTGGCTTGGTGCCTACGGCTCCTGTCACTCAAATAATAAAAACAAAAAAGGAAGTAGACTAAAGCGGGCGACCGTACTTCCTAGGCCTAAGCGATAAGTTTGCCAAGCTTGGGTCCTCTCGTAATGGATCATCAAATCAGAGAAAAGGACACAAAACCGGCGAACTAAGCGTCACCTCCACACAAAAACGAAGCTAAACAGGAAAATACGCATAAAGAGCCGCGGCATGAACGAAATAGTTGAAAATGCCCATTGACGCGGAGATGGATTGGGTAATGCATCACTTCCCGACGGTGTCTACATCTCGTGAGAAGGCTGCTATTGACGTTCGGACAACAAGTCTGGCTAACGATGCACCTGCCTCGCAAAAAGCTTTCTTTCTATCGTAGCGCTCGTATATTTTTTTTTTTTGCCGAAGAGTTAGCGCCAGAAATGCATGCACGCAATATCTGTGCTCTGAACAACACCCCGCAGTACGCCATTAAAATCACCTAGGCAGCAATGACTGATACGCCTGGAGCTGCGTGGTGTTTTTTTTTTTTTTTTGAGGAATGGCTAGCCGAAGAGCAAATTCAGAACTTCTGCAGGTGCAATTGGCACAGCTTGTTCAGCGCCTATGTACAAGGCGAGGCTTGAATTTCGACACCATTTCAGCGTTCAAAGTCAGGAATGCTTGATGCATTTGCAATCACAAATACCATGGGATACGTACGTCCCTTGAAATATTCCATAAATGGGCACTTGTGCTACTGCATTAGCAATATTGCGAGGTGAATGAAAAAGACTAAATAGCGAGTGCTCAAATTTTATAAATCTATTTCTATTTGCTCATCTAGAAATTCAAATCAACACTGGACTAATAAATGATGTCAGCAAAGACACCCGCACACTCCACAAAGAAAGAAGCAAAAAATGTCCAAGTTGCACAAGGTGCTTACAAATAGTAGAACTTTTTGACGGGTTAGTTGGTACATTGTCTTGAAAGAATATCGTACGTCAAAAAAGAATGAAACAGGAAGGGAACATACAACAGGAAAGAGGCTTACAAGTGTTCGAAAATGATTATGCAAGAACTTCTCACCGTTTTCACATCCTACAAAACGTTGGTGCTACGCAGAGCGCGAGAGGAACTAACAAGAAGAAAGAGAGAGAGAGAGAAAACTTTATTTACAAAGGAATTCGGGGCACGCCCCAGGGTCCCCGCACGACCCCACTGCACTCAAGTGTTTATGTTCCTGAGGTCCATAACACTGGCAGCACGGCCGGTGGCGATGGTCTGCACGGCCGGGTCCTCCGAGCGCAGCAGGGTCTCCCAGTCCTCCCAGGTCTTGAGGTTCTCTAGGTCCCGCGGGGGAGGGTCCGCCGGGCAGAGGGAAAGGATGTGGAGGGAAGAAGCGAAGGGTTCTGGGCATAGGGCGCAAGCAGGAGTGGGGAAGGAGGGATGATAGTGGGTTAGGGTAAGGGGCGAGGGGAGAGTATGTGTTTGTAATCTGCGCCAGAGTGTTGCGTGTCTGTTATCTAAGGAGGGGTGGGGCGGGGGGTAGAGCTGGCGAGAGGCTCTGTATGCCTGGGTCAGCTCACTGAATGAGTGCATGCGATCCTTCGTGAATCCCCGATCCGAGGCCACCTGAGCCCGGTTTAAAGAACCTCGGGCTAAAGGGTTGGCGGCCTCGTTTCCGGGATTCCCGGAGTGCGCAGGCACCCATATCAGCTCCACTTGGCGGGGCGGGGGTGCATCGGGCGAGTCCAGTATGCCAAAAGCAGGGACATGAACTCGGCCTCGAGCAAAATTTAGAATCGCAGTTTTAGAGTCAGTTAAAATATACCGGGCTTCCGTGCGGGTTATAGCATGTGCAATGGCGGCTTCCTCTGCAGCCTCTGGGGACGTATCTGGAGGGAGAGGTAGTGTGAGGAGGGTGGATGAAGAGGAGTCCACCGCAGCTGCTGTCGCTTCATCACCCGTGCAGGCAGCGTCCACCCATACGGCGTCCGGCTGGGGGCCGTACGCTCGATGGAGTGCCTTCGCACGGGCTCTGCGGCGCTGCTCATGGTGGGACGGGTACATATTCCTCGGGAGCGGCCTGATGAGAAGCTCTCGGTGAATGGATCGTGGGATGGCGAGAAGGGTTGGGTCGTTGGCCGGTATTTTGATTCCCAGGGAGTCCAGGATATACCGACCTGTGGAAGTTTTTGTGAGCCTGATGTATTGGGCCTGTCGGTGGGCCTCCACCAGTTCCCCGATCGTGTTGTGGAGGCCCAGGCCTAGTAATCTGTCTGTGGGTGTGTTGAGGGGAAGATGAAGTGCTACCTTGAATGCCTTGCGAATCAAAGCATCCAAAGCGTTTATGTCATGTTTGGATAGTTGTAAATATGGGGTAGTATACAGTACACGGCTGAGGAGAAAGGCATGAATGAGGCGACATAGGTCGCGCTCCTTCATGCCTCTACGATGTCCCGAAACCCTGCGGATGAGGTGCGATATCGCGCCTGCAACCTGCTTGAGTTTCTTGAGGGTAGTGGTGTTTTTGCCATCGTTCTGGATGTGCAAGCCCAATACACGGAGGGTGCCAACCTCAGGTACCGGGTAACCATTCAATTCAATGGCAATGGGGGAGCGGGGACAGCGGTGGTTCTTAGGCCGGATGAGGAGCAGTTCGGACTTCTCTGGGGAGCAAGACAGTCCGATGGTCCGTGCGTAATTTTGGGTGAGGGTGGCTGCTTCCTGTAAGGTGTTCTCTATGTCGCCGTCACTGCCGTGGGTGGTCCACAGGGTGATATCGTCGGCATAAAGAGTGTGCTTGAGGTGGGGAATAGTTGCCAATTTCCAGGCGAGGGGTATGAGGGTTATGTTAAAGAGAAAGGGGGAAAGGACGGACCCTTGAGGGGTGCCGATACTCTGAAGTGTGTAGGAGGTGGAAGACAGAGGCCCGAAGTGTATCTCAGCTGTGCGGTCAGTCAGGAATGCTTGAATGTAGGCATACGTGCGCACACCCACATTCAATGTGGATAGAGCAGTCATGATCGCCTGATGTTCAATGCGATCAAAAGCTTTGGAGAGATCCAAAGCTAAGACTGCCTTGGTGTGACCTGTTAGAAGCGGGTCAAAAAGGTCGTGTGTGAGTTGCAGCATGGCATCCTGTGCGTATGCCAGAAACGAAAAGAAACAGAAACAGAAAAGAAGAAACGAAACAACACGTGCGAACTAGATCAATTCACGCCCTTACCTGAGCACCTCAACCAGAAAAAGACGGTGAAAGAAGAAGCCTTATAACATTCTACACTCAAACAGTTATCAACAGTGGCGCTCAAAATTATTCTTTGGCGTTGTAACAATAGCAAGAGAAACAAAAATTCAAGGGGCACTTTGATGATCTAAAGCACGCGAGGCGAAAGACATTCCACGCGACTTTAGCTGCTAACGAGATGACGGCCGTAGGCACACACGAGGCGACTATTGGGCGACTTGGATTAGCTAGTCATGAGTAACAATTCATGATTGGTTATTGAGTGACTAGTCATGATTGGTAAATGACTAACTAGTCATGTCCTATTGGTTGGTTTATGGGGTTTAACGTCCCAAAGCGACTAAGGCTATGAGAGACGCCGTAGTGGAGGGCTCCGAAAATTTCGACCACCTGGGGTTCTTTAACGTGCACTGACATCGCACAGTACACGGGCCTCTAGAATTTCTCCTCCAAAGAAATTCCAGCCGCCGCGGCCGGGATCGAACCCGCGTCTTTTGGGTCAGCAGCCGAGCACCATAACCGCTGAGCCACCGCGGCGGCAGTCATGTCCTATTATTTCATGACTGGTTAGTAACTAGTTAGTCATGACTTGTGACTAGTAATTAATAGCTATGACTTTCACTGCAGATGTAATGAACGGACGGAGTCTTGGTTGCGAGTATGAGCCATTACAGGCTTTCGCCTTAAAACCAGTCATGAGCAGGATCACTGATAGAAAGACGAGTAACAGCATGAGAAGCTGGAAATGTAGTTCCGGCGCGGGCTTATAAATATTTATTGGAGCTATTTACGGATGAAAGAGGTAAAGAACTAGCGAATATTCTGTGCTTCGAAATGCCCCGCAACTCCAGTGAAAATTATTCGCGGATGAACGTTCTGAAATGTCTCTTTTTCTCTGAGCTATACTCTGAGGGGTACTGAGCTATGATGGAATCGGTTCGGTATGATCGTTCGTAATTTAACGCTGCGATCTAATATATCTTGCATGCCGAGAAATTATCTTCCTTCCGCGCATTTTAAATATAGAAATTGTGATATCAATCCTTAAGGAAATATAAAGGCTCTGTATTGTTGTGTGCTCATATCAAGAAATGGGCGAAAAAGAAGTATTTGGGAATATTTAATCGATGATGAACCCTCGTTACACTGCTTACGTTGCATTCTTTAATTTTGACAGTGAAAGCGCTCAAAAACACAAGGACGACCCAAAAGGAGAGACATACAAAGCGCTTTGTTTGTCTCTCCTTTTCTGTCGTCCTTGTCGTTTTGAACGCTTTCAATGTCAAAATGGGAAACCAACTCGCCCACTCAATTCCATTCTTCAATGGGATTCTCCAAACCGGAAAATATTCTGCTGCCTTAAGGAACACTGAAGACAAAGGCATGCAAATATTGTTCTGAATGAAAATTGATTCCTTGAGTCTACAAGGCTATAACTATCTTTTCCCAGCAGCAAAAGACGTGTTTATCACCGCGAAAATTTGATTTAAAAATCTTCATGACGGACGATGCAAACTCATGGCGTCCTTACCGAAAGAACGAATTGCCACCGTTTTGAAGAGAATGACGGCGTTCTTGTATGCCATGCGCGAGCACAGTAAGAATTTGTGAAGGTGCTCGCAATTTACCTGCATTTCACCTGTGTTTTGTTTTTTCTTGTTTTCTCGTTGATAAGAGCTACTTTTTTTTAGCTAGAGCGCTATGCCATCACCCCTACTATACAGTTATCCTGTCAGTCATTTAATATTTTTTATCAAGATCTTGAACCTGGACCTTAATCGATTGGTCACCCCTACTGTGCACTTATCCCATCAGTCTTTTAATATCTTTTTTCATCAATATGTAAAACATAGAGCTTAATCGAATGGCAGCTTTTCATTTCTGAATAGTGTTTCTTATTCATAGCACTCTGTGACGAGAATATACGAATCTCTTCGAGGCGTGACTACCTTTGCCGCGTCGATCTCTGGTGCAGATAAGTTTAGATTTCAAGATTTTCAACACTCGATTTCAAGATTGCCCGTCTTACAAGACTGAGTTCGAGGCGCCTGCGAGGCGTACTTACCATAGAGTGCGGCGGAAAAAAGCCGTGTGTAAACTAGTCGAAAGCCTGGAGCAGATCAAGAAAGTTCATGACATGCGAGATTGCAAAATTTATTGGACCGCCACTAGCAATGCGTTGTTTTATTGTGGCGCATTCGTTCTAATACAGAAGACAGCATTTCAGCGTGGGCGAGATTTGAGCACGATTCATTCAGCGACGCTTGAGTTATTACACTGCTCAAATACTAGCAAATGTGGCAGTTTAGCTACTTAAGTTGCTGGAAGTGGAAAGCGAGATCTGCCGACGTGGCCCAGTGTTTATTACAATGGTTATTGAGGACGTCAGTGCGTGACCGAAACCCTGCTCCGCAGGTCGCAAGAGCTAGAGTTCAAGGCACCCGCGTTCTAAGCAATGTCAGCTCACGTTAATGAGTCCAATTTAGCAGAGTTTATTCCTTGATCCTAAACCACGAAACTCTTTCTCTGCGCCTTGTTCACCTCTTCTTTCATTCCTCCCTTCAATGGGCAGTGAGGGCGTTCTTCTTGAATAAGCTTGTTAGTGCGCCTTTACTCTCTTCGTTCCGAACCTGTTATTAGGTAAAAAGAAAGCAATCCTGTGTGTTAAATGGGCTGCGTTCTTCTTGACCAAAATAGTAACTTGCAGAAGGTGCGCCATTTAGGGATATTCCAGAGTACGCAGAGTAATCAGCCTAATGGTATCTTGTAAATCTTAGTGTGTTGAGGGCGCACATTTGCTCTCATTCTATTGTCGTTTTTTATCCTTTTGCTAGAAAAGCAGTGTAAGCTCTGCTTTTTATTACGACAATACGTTCCAGCCTAATGGAGAAGAGGAGCCACTAATCTTGAGGGCTGCTTGCTTCACGCAACAGCCAGGTGACAGTACACAGTAAATGAGATCACTTAATCTCTCACTGCTCCGTACAAATGGTCTGTTTCGTAGGGATAGTTCCCACGGGGATGACATCTATCTTATTTTTCTGGCGTGAGCCGGATAACAATGAATGCCGAAGGTTCCCTGACCGCTTCGTGGAAGCAGATTATTTCTGATCCTGCAATAGACATTAGGCCACTAAGAAGCACTCACGAGAAAAGATTGTTGTCATCGCTGAGAGTGCCCACAATAGCCAACAGGCAAAAGAATCGGTCGCGCCTGATCAACTAATTGTGCCTACTCTGAACTTTTTTTATCATTATTACTTGGCCCTTCCCGTTTTTCCTGCGAAAAGCGACAAACACGCAGTATGCCAAACGCGAGTGCCAAGCGCCAGTTTTTATGCGAAGCATACTAGAATAGCCCAACCCAGCTCCTCGAGCGCGGCGGTGTCGTTACCATTGACCTTTCGTGACCTCCATGTCATACCACGTGATGCGTGACGTCACAGCAGATGAAAAACGGGGGCCCAACTTGCGCCGTCGCGCGAGGCGTCGTGACCAAGGATGACCACGTGGTGCGTGACGTCACTGCAGATGAGAAACGGGGGCCCAGTTCGCGCCGTCGCGCGAGGCGTCGCGACCAAGGAGGACCACGTGATGCGTAACGTAACGACATAGGAGAAACGGGGCCCCAGCTCGCGCCGTCGCGCGAGGCGTCGCGAACAATGTGTTTCCTGCTTCTGCCGCTAGGTGCGCTGTAGTGAACACGTGATGCTGGAGAGGGGGTGCGCCTGCCTCTGCTAGACGTACACGGGATAGAGATGCCTCCTGGAGACAGGGCTGCTCGTTGGAATGAGAAGCAAAAGTTGCGGCGTGCTACAGAGACTGATGAAGAGCGTGAAGAACGTCTAGCCAAGCGGCGTGCTCGACATCCAACTCGGCGACAATATGCTTCGCATCCGACTAGGCTTAACCTAAGCTAAGTCTCAGCTATTTTTTGTTTAATTCCTGCTATATTATAATAAGCGCGACGTGTTATTAACGTTTAGTAAAAAGAAGGTTATATGTATTAATAACTTGTTGGCGAGACAAGCCTAATAATCTCTGAAAAAATATTCTTTATGTCATACAACCGGAAGATTTAGCTGGTTTAAATGAAACCGACAGCTCTTTACAAGTAGTAAAGCCAGTTTATTATACACCACTACTCATTACTTTCTCGGAGGCGATAAGCATAAACCGAAAAACGGGGTTCGATCCCGGCTACGGCAGTCGAATTTCGATGGAGGCGACGTTCTAGAGGCCCGTATTCTGTGCGATGTCAGTGCACGTTAAAAAACCCCAGGTGATCGAAATTTCCGGAGCCCTTTACTACGGCGTCTCTCACAGCCTGAGTCGCTTTGGAAAATTAAACCCCATAAACAAACAAAAAAAATCAGAACCATTAAGCATAAAAAGTCGGCCGCCCCTTCCGGTCTTAATCAAAGAGCGTGAATTTAATTAACATCTTGCGAGTACATATCATCATTGTGGGGCATATTTTTCATGGGCCTGAACAACTTAGGATTGCTTAAAAGGTGTACTGGGAACACCCAACGCAATAGCTCCAGCTCACTCACTGCGCAGTGTCCAACTCTGCCTCCATGCGCCTTCCTAAAGAAACAAAGCCAAAAAACGCTTACAGCTAATCAGTACTGTTGAAACTACATGTGAACTTTTCCACCACAATGAAATAAAGATAAGGCACCTTTTGTTCGTTTCCTCGTTTCTCACGATGATCTCATTTTTAATAATCTTACGGGTACATCTAACAGAATGTGAACCTTACTGGGATTAATTTCTGCTGCTCAGGAAGAAAAAACTGCTCGTCCCTAAGAGAAATGCAATGGGGACGTTTAAGTTTGTGCAGCGTGTTTGCAGCTATGCATTTCTGGCAATTTTTTTTTCGAAAAATGTTTCCCGATCAGTCTGGATTTCGTGAACATTTCTCTCTCACCCCCCCCCCCCCTCTCCTCAAATCCTAGTTGAGGTTTCCTGTTTTAAGACAGTGATGAGGGAAAGAGCATTAAAATAGCAGAGAATTCATAAGTTGGGAGGGCTTTTCTTAACATTATTAGAGTACATCATGACGTAGTGCGATGAATTCATGCTAAATATAGTGTTGCGCGTACTCAGGTATACTATGCCTTTTGCCGTTCCCCTAAAATATGTAGACATCCTAATAAATCAAGAGTGGTAAATTTGTACAAGAAGTGATAAAAAATCCGAAGAAAATGGCAACTAATGCATAGATAATAAAGCAAAAAATCTGAAAATTACTACGAAAAGCAGGGCACAAATTGCCAGCAAATGGGAGAAAAACATGAAAAATGGGCAACTTCGGGGAAAATGAAACGGCAACGGTATGTCATGACCATAGAGTTTATTACTATTACCTAGAGGGAAAGCTGGCAGCCCGTCTATGGGAGTTTGCATGGCGACCCCTCGAGACCACTTCAGCCACCATGGGCGCTCAAAGCATCATGGGCCGGTGAGCTACTTGTTGCGGAACTGCAACTTTTGGCCAAAAAATAATCAAGAAATAAAGCTGTTTGATAACTACAAACGTCCTAACATTGAAAATCTTGTCTAATGATTGCAACAAACGAGCAGAAATGCATTTAAGTGCAAAGTTTGCCCAAAATTAGAGACGACTCGCTCTCCTATTGGCCTAGTAATGAACACTATAAAAACTAATATTTCGTACTTAACAGGCGCACTTTTAAAAGTAAATATGTTTTCAAAAAAGATGTTGTTGCTTAAATACTATAAGAGGTTTTTTAATGGCATTTCGGAAAAGTGAAACCTTTTATTGGCGTCGTGTGTCGTCGCGTTTTCACTACTATGGGTTTTGCCCACTGCGTTCGCGCGAAAGTCGTCTGCGCACACACGAACAGCGTTTTCGGAATGAAACATCTTAGTAATGACACTCCGTGTTCCTGAAAACTACGACTGTTCCGCAACAAGTAGCTCACCGCCCCATGATGCTTTGAGCGTCCATGGTGGCTGAAGTGCAGCGCCGCCAGCTTTCCCTCTAGGTAATAGTAAGAAACTCTATGGTCATGACTGGCGTTATGGGAGACGCTATGCTCGTAGTATTTGTTTCATAAATCTTAGCCTTGGTTAGAGAATGCGGTTTTTCATTGCGTTTCACCAGAAATAGTCAGTTGGCCAACGTTATTGGCAAGAGCGGCCCAGCTGGGTTCGAAGGTGGGAATAGATTTCCTTTTTCTGACTACGGCGCTGTTGAAAAGCTGATGACAAGCAACCATAGAAAAGGCATGTAAGGCGGAAATTTATAATTTGGTCCCTTGGGAGGGATTGTCAGTGGAACACTTCTGAGCCGGAAGAATTTTCACGATGCTAATTTTCTTTTCTAGACAGTTATCGCTGCAGGTTGCTGTGTCACTGTTTATGGTAAAATTGTTAAGTTTTTCAAGGGGAACGTTTGAGAAATAAACAAAGAATAATGACAAATTACACGAAGTACAGTGAGCAGAAGCTGAAAAGAAAAAAATATACAAATTATTGCGATAGAACACAGCACTTAGGGAGGGAAATTCGCGCGATTCAACGCTACCAAACGACACATGTCCATTTGTAAGAACAATGACAGCTTGAAAAGACATTTTGCAGGGAGGGAAATGGGTTTCTTAACAAACAAAAAAGCAAGCTTCCACAGACTTCTCTTGTATTCGTTTCGAGTGCCCGGTACACTGTTTAAGAAAAAGTTCCGCTGTGATTAGCGCCGGCACATCGGGGGCACAAAGAAGAGAATCGCTCCGCACCGGACCGAGAAAGACTGTGGAGAAAATTGCCGATGATGTGCTCACTTTCTTTTTACACAAAAGGCTTTCGAAGAAAAGTGCTCCCGTATTTTTATATGATTTTGGAGAAAAAATAAAACTGTACTCGAAAACTGGAAACAAGGATTACAAAACTGGAGGTGCAAAATGACAAAGGGCATAAAATCAATATCAAACGACGGGAAAGGAGGAAAGAAGAATTACATGCTTTCTTTGTTGGAATGCAAGAGAGCGGGACCATGAGAAAGCTGTCGGCTATGACCCATTGCAGGAGAGTGAACCGTCTGTCGTCGCGGGCATGGATGTCGCATGGTCGGAGCGAGTCTTTCCGTAGCGCCACCTGTGTTCCGCTGCGGTACGCATTTATGAACAACTTGCTTAGTGTTGTCAAGTTTGGGTGCATTTTTATTTCATTTCATACCCTTATCGTGCGTCTTCAGACAAAAAGAAAAGAAAGTTTTTCTACAAACGCATGCTCCGGCTTCGGCGCAGTTGACATGAACACCGCTGACTTAAAGGTGCACTGAAGAGGATTCTGAACTTGTCTTTTTGCCGCGGGAACTCGATCTACACGTTCCTAGCATTATTAGAAACTGCAACATATTGCCCTGTATGGCCGATTTCCCTAATTAAATCGAATTAACGCCCGGCTTCCGCCCTTTTTTTTTAATTCTTCCTCGTACGATGGGCGGAGTCGACCAACGCGTGAAGTTCCTTTCAGCCAGCTCCGTGGAGGCTTTGCTTTCGCTTTATTTTGTTTTTTAGGTTTCCATGAAAAAAAAATAGTTTCATTCGCAGATAATAGAGCCGCAAAATAAGCCCGCAGAAATAAAAATACGCGCGGACTATTTGCTACTACGGACTACTACGGATTACTCCGCCGATTGCAGAGCGGCAAGCCGCCACAGGACTGGGTGAAAGGCACTCCACGCGTTGGTCGACTCCGCCCACCGTACTAGGGAGAATTAAAAAAAAAGGGCGGAAGCCGAAACTTAATTCGATTTAACTTGGGAAATCGGCCACACAGGGCAATAAGTTGCAGTTTCTAAGAATGCTAGGAACGTGTAGATCGAGTTCCCGCGGCAAAAAGACAAGTTCAGATTCCTCTTCAGTGCACCTTTAAGCAGGGGCTCCTGTGTATTGTGCTGGCTTCTTGCGGCAGCGTATTCCGCGTTTTGCACACAGCAGCTTGCAGAGAATCCGTGATGCGGCGCAAGCGGAGTGGGCTAAATTGTCACATTTCGGCTACGCACATGCGCGCTGCTGAAAGTGAGTAGAGTGTTGATACTAAATATATAGCGGAAAAGGCAAGACGGCACGCATGGTGAGGGCGGTACCAACAAGAAACGCGGCGGTTTTCTCCACTTTGCTCGTTTAATATATTTTTTTGTGAGCACCAGATCATATTGATGAGCATTTTATAGGGAGAAATGTATGAGGCAAGTTTTCGGAAGTTTCCAGCGTAGCCCTATAGCTGTGGTAGCAGTACAACCAGCTAGTACCAATAACTGTAGAAATACAAGTGGAAGTACCACATTGGTAATTACCGCCCTGGTAGCTGCAGCGCTACTTGAACTATCATTTACTGCAGTAGTCGAGGCAGTACTGATTGTGGTAGTAATTACAGCAAAAACACAGCTGGCAGTGAAAGTACTTCCAGTGGTAGCAGCCGCCTGTAGATAGAGTAATATGAGTTACATCAAAACATTTAATTAACGTCGCTGTCGTCTGATTGGTGGAAATAGAATCTTTTTTTTTATCGGCGAACGGCAAATGGCTTGTGTCGGCTAACGATACTAGCTATCCCAAAACGCTATGCGGTTCTTTCTGGAAGCAACATCAGCGCAGTAGTCCAAGCGTATTTTTTTTTTTCGGTAAATGCGTAAAACCCACTGAACTCGTGTAAGAGGGAGGGTAGACACGGTGGCAACTACGTGGTCCGTACAAGCGTCTACGACTGGATGGAGAAATTGTTGAAAGGGACCAGGAGCCTTGATTATATTCTCGAAGTGCGGGACCGGCATTCACTGTTGACATTGGTTAGAAGATTCCAGCGTTGAAAATTTGCATACAGAACACCGGCGCGCAACTGTCCAGGACACAGAATCACTTTTCAAAATGAATGTCGGATAACGCTAACATGATTCATGACGAGCTCATATTCTGAATGACATACGTGAATCGGGCGCTAAACGGGCAACGCTTTAAATGGTGGTACGCATGTTGATGCTTGTGAACAGTTACAACAGCATTGTCAGGAGTATTACGAAGATTTTCTCCAACGTGTGGACACCAGTTGTCAGAGCTGGATTTGGTTTCTGCAGCTAACAGCTTGGCAGGGCGAAGGAAAGATAACCGCTGGTCCTTAAGGGTAACAGAGTGGATTGCAAAAGAAGGCAAACGTAGCAGGGGGTGGCAGAAAGTTAGGTGGACGGTTGAAATTAAGAAGTTTCCGGGGATACGGTGGCCCCACCTGGCAAAGGACAGGGTTAATTGGAGAGACATGGGAGAGGCCTTTGCCCTGCAGTGAGAATAGTCAGGCTGATGATGATGATGATGCTGACAAAGCTTAAAACAGCCTTCTTCAGGAGCTGCAAAGACAACAAAGTTAGTATCAGCAGTGATATTGCCATTTTTCCCATGCCTGAGCTCAACTACACGGCACAGCCATTGTTCTTTTAATAAAACCGGGTCGCGAATGCGCCAACTGCAGCCTGTACAGCCACAAGGCTTGAAACCACGGTGAATTGATCACGGTGACTGAAGACTGTCACAACAGCTTACCTAAAAGGGATAATTATTCCCTAAATAATGCTTAAAAGTCTATAGCAACCTATTGTTACTAACCATGTAATATTTAGTTTAAATTCAAAACTGATATTCCAGCGCTGTGATTAATCTGTGTAAAAGTATGCAGAAAATGTTTTGAAAATCTTAAACGGCGTTATTTGCCACTAAGCATCACGATTTGCGACCTGAAAGGTAAAGAAATTAAAAAATGAAATAAATAAAAGCAATAAAATGAATATTTAATAATAATGAATATTTATAATAAAATGAATATTTATAACCAGCCTTAATAGTGGCTGCTACCTGCCGGTGGGCGGCGCTGTGATCGCTGGCTGTACCGGCTGCATTTGGCGAACACGCAACCGGGTCAAAGAGAAGTTCATATGTAAATTTTGGTGGTAGGCGAATATCACCCACTGATCTATGTATATTATTGTCTAACGCATGATTCTAAGGAAGAAAATGCGCTAGCAAAAATTTCGGTGTTTACGCTGCTTTAAGACGCACTAATGGACTTTTACAGCTTCTCACACTATAAACGATAGCAGTGCTGAAGGAAACATTGAGGAATCGCAGGAATGTCCTTGCAGGGTTCCTTTGAGTGCATGTGTATTGTATGTTGCCGTTCCCTTCTCCTCGAAGGGAGGTTATTCTCTGAAGAAGCAGAAGTTATTAACGGTGGTGTTTTCTTGTGCTCTCTTAATTAGCTTTTGCTGTCGCCTTATGACAACAGGAAAGTGTGCTAAATGTTGGTCTTAAACGTGCTTTATAGATTTGTGAAACAGAAGTGAAATACATTTTGTAAAATACCCGTAGGGCCCGTTTAGATATTTTAAATTAATTCTGTGATAAATATCTCTTGCAAACTTCAAAGCACTTTGTTTTGCTCCTTTACTATGCTACAAAGACAAGTATACATCCTACGGGATTTTAAAAGTAACAAACACTTGAGGCCTCAAAATTCACTGTTCAGCGAACAACATTACTGTCTAGCATTTGGTAGACAGCACTAGTATGTTTTTGTAATAAGACAGGCGTGAAACAGAAAGAAACATGCATGACATTAGGCGGTTATTCTGAATGAGTCAGCAGAAAAAACTAAGTTGGAGAGCGGAAATTAGCGCGGTTGTTAAAGCCAGCTTAGTGGAGCCAAAGTGCCCAATGGTCTTCGTAACCATGTGGACCTTTGTCTCTACCGCAAAGAGCACCGCACCTTAGAAAGAACAAAAAAAGCGAGGACCAGCTCGTATTTCTATTTTCGCGCGGCTATGGTCCCCCAACGGATGTCCTTCAGCGGCAATTAGTCGTCCGGTAATTGTCTGGGCAATCAAGGCGGACGGATGGTAAGGAGTAGAAGCCATTCAGACGAACAGGGTAGAAAGATTGTCTTGCGCTCTTTTGTTTCCTTCCAGAGAACAGCTTCTTTGAACGAGCTCTCAGTAAGAACGAAAAACACGATGTAAAAGTTGGGCGCGAACAAGGAACAAATAAGTTTATATTGAGAAGTAAGCGTCCCTGCAAAGCAGTCGGAGCTAGTTCGCGTAAAAAAAAAATGGAAAGAACAAATTTTGCGACGTGTAGTAAAATGGTTGGGAAACTGTTTGGGACAGTTGAGGACGCCTGTGAGAATCAGAAACCAAGAGAAGGCCACCGGGTCCCAATGTCCTCAGAGTCACACCACCTTGTGGGCCTTGTCATTGAGAGAATGCAGCATGCTGATCTGAGGGGGCAGGGGGTTGGTGCGGTAAGCTGAACCCTTTAGATGAGCGTCTTTTGCTGCTATGTTTTGTTCTTAATTACAAACAAGTTTATTTCATTTGTTCTGAAATGCACGCTTTCGTTGCTCTTCTTTTTTATCTAGAAAAAGCAGCCTCGCAATATTTTTGTGTGTTTGTCCAGGAGGAGGCGGTTTGCTGACCCTTTTTTGGATTCCAAGATTTCTACTTCACTTCTGCTTTCATTTCATTTAAACCAGGCCAAAAAGTCAACAGCGCACCTTTGTTTGACAACTTGCGAAAAGTACGGTGCCGGACGTGATGGAGAAGAACTAATTTTTAAACTACTTTTGAGATCGCCGGTAACAGAGCCAGAGTGTACGTTTAAATTATGGGTGTGTACATCATAAAAATTGATCTTACCTTTTTAACCTCCTTTTATAGTGACTTTAATGAAACTAGACAGTGCTCATGACATGTTACATACGATTTTCCACAAATGATTCAAAGGCTTGCTTCCTGCAATAACCCCAACAGAAATGCAAAAAAATCTAGTATAACAATCCAGAAAGAGAGAGAGATACTTTAATGAATAATGGAGAAGTCTGTCTGGTTATGGGCCTGGCATGCTACTCCGGATGAGGGTGAAAAAAGATGGTGAAAGAGAGAGAGAGAAAGAAAAAAAAGTGGCATCAAACATACTCAGCACTCACGCACTCACAAACGCACATGATTATCAAAGTATGTTCACTGAAACCGTGTCCCTTAGGTGACTATCAAAGTATGTCCACTGAACCCGTGTCCCTTAGAAAAACTAAGAAAGCTTTTGTCCCTTGCTCAGCCGAAGTCGATCCTGAAAGATTTTCTTATAGTATGAAGTGTTATTGCGACGCCCGGTAATCCGTAATTAAATCACAGCTGCTGTGGCAAGCGCTGTAAATTTGTGATCCAGTATGTCAGTCACTTTCTGGCCGTGATTTTAGGTTTAAGAAGGCGATCCTTGCTTATGTCTTGCATAGGCCGAAGCTCTGCCCCACGCTGTTGTGATGGCGCGCCTTTCTCATCGCGAGTAAACCACATGCGTCATGGATCAAAGCAACAAACGTCACGCGTCACGGCCATTCGGAACAACAACTCCTCACGACAATATTACGGCCTGCGAATGAGGCTGAGTATTCCGTCGTCGCCGCTGAACTGTCCAGCAACGCCCGTCACTAAAAAGCGTTGTTGCGTTGTGTTGGGTTTAATGACGCATAAGCTGGTAAGTCTATTGTGCGCTAAGATAAAGGTAAACGAAATTTTTTTTTGCAGATTTTTGCTAACATGTGAAAAACATAGTGGTGCAGAGGGTCTAAAAAGTTACTTCGTTCTACCTAGTAATGTGCGAAGAAAGAATTTTTATAAACGGCTACTACTAAAAGCTTTAAAGAAGCCGAGCAACCTCAGGAGCAGTCCTCGGATATGCAAGGATCTTGAGGTTTCCAACCAATGAGATAAAGACCTCTGCATTCTCCTCAGGCAGGAGAAAACTGCTGAAGCGTATCATAAACTAAAGCGCACCAGTGGACCAAGATTTACAGTTCATCAAGAACACCTGCTTCTTTTAAAAAGCTTAAAGACAAGATGTGCTAACAATGAACTCTTCAGCTAAGAGCAGGGTTGGGTGTAAAGGAATGCATTCATTATACAACTGACTAAAGTGATTCTTACTTAGTATTCTAAGTTGCGGACAAGGGTTAAAATATGGTTTTTGGGATCTCGTCTCCACATCTTTCACAAGGACGTTGGTCTTGTTTCCTGAATAAGAAATTATGTGTAATGTATTGATATCCAATGCGGAGACGACATAGAATTACTTCTACAAATCGTTTTTGTTGCCTACAAGTCTTGCTCACCCAGGACGGGCTTTACAAAGTGCATCTTGTTGTTACTTGTTGTGTAATGAAGCCAGCCGTGTTGCTCTGTTTATTTTGGACAAACTTCATGCAGTCTTTCTGCGGAATGTTTACTTGTTTTACTTTTCAATTACGGGCAAGTGCGGCACACGCGCCAGCACTTTCGTTCCTGCTGCTTCCCACGTAACTAGGAACCCCGCAGAACTTTATTGTGAGTTTGTGTATAAGCTTTTATCACGTTATGTGTTATTTTTCATGTTGTAGGTTCAACTGAATTGTTAAGGTTTATTGCTGTAATTACGCTGAGGTAGTCAGTGTAGATAACACTGTTCACTGTTTTTTCTTGAATATTTGTTCCACAGCTACAGCAATGGCGAAGCATTCTGCTGTAAAAACTGAAGCTCACAGAGGCAGCCTGACTACATTCTCCCACTTCCCTTGTATTATTGCACTCCCTACTTAGAGTGCTGTTTTAGAACCGTCTACGTAGAAATCCGTGTATTTTCGTATTTTTAATTTCCTGTAAAAATACCTTGCTGTATACCTGTGTAGTTTACCTTTTGTGAATATGTGTCAGAGCGGAATCACATACATTAGGAAATGTGTACTAAGGAGGCAATAGACCAGGTCTCCGAGCAACATTGGGAAGTGTGTCTTGCATATTTATTTTTTGCATTTTTCTTCGAAGCGGAGGACGAGTTGTCTGACAGCTTGAGGCTTGTTAAAGAGTGTTCTAGATGGGCATTAAGTAACTATGGGGCAACACAGACATTTTGGTAACAACCTCATTTTCAGTACAGGTAAGCATTGTTCTCCTGCTGGTGAAGGGCGGCTCATTTGCTTCTACATGTGAACTATTTACGGGAGACGCTCTGTATGCCCCAGTTGAGACGCGCAAACCAAGGTTTTAAAATTAATTCAGCCTTTTAAGGCACGATGGCCTCGCGGGGCCAAAAATACTATGCATCCATAGTCTAAGGAAGAGCGCACTACTGAGCAATAGATGTGAAACAGGCACATCCAAATCGGACCCTCAGCGTTTTCGTTACAGTACTTTAAGTATAATGACGAATTGAGTTTCTTTAATTTTTATTGTGTTTATGTGTGGTAGGGCTGTGAGTTTTTTGTCAAAATTTAGGCCTAGAAGTTTCTGTTCGTGTTTTACTGGAAGCACGGCTTCATTGAAGTGGAGGGATGGATCAATATGCTGTCCTTTTTTTGGAGCGAGAGGAGAACACCAACTGTTTTTTGTGGGGAAAACCAAGAAACATTTCTGTCAGCCCAAATTGCTTATGTGTTTAAAGTGAGCTGTATTTGTCTCTCACAAGTTGCTACCGACGAAGACTGAGTACTCGTATAATGAACTGTGGGGTTATGTTGGCGAACGAATTCATTTTTACTATGAACAATGCTGTACTTAGGATGCATCCCTGAGCCACACCATTCTCCCAAGTGAAATTCTTCGAGGGGGTGGGACCGAGTCGAACTTGGAATAAAAGGTTGGACCCAAGCTCGTTCATATATCTTAGCATCCTTCCGTGGATGCCAAGGCCTGCCAGGACACGAAGATTCGCGACCCTCCATGTTGTGTCATATTTCTCCATATCGAAAAAGACAGCAAGTCAGTGTTGTCTGCGTATAAATGCCTCTAGGGCTCTGTTTTCCAGGCGGACGAGATGGTCAACTGCGGAGTATGCTCCTTTAAATTCACATTAGTGGATATCAAGAAGCCCAAAAAATTCTAGAATAAACATTGACCTAATATTGAGAGCACTATAAAAAGATTTGGCAAGACAGCTTGTAAGCGTTATAGGTCTGCAACTACCAGGAGAGGTTGGGTGGCTTTCCTGGTTTCAGGACGTCGCTAAGAAGCAAGGGAAAAAAATGCGGTTGATGCAGAGAATAACGTCATATTCTAAGTCATCTCTGAATGACACAAGATGCCTGTTCTGCCAACGCAGTTTCGGGAAAGGCCTTGCGCATGATTCGAATGGTGTTGCCCCATCAAGAGGGGTGCTGGGGACTGGCAATAAGCGACTATTATTCCAGATAACATGAAACAGCTCGCCTAGACAGTTAAACCATAACAGCTGCTTTCACCCACTGAAAAATAGTTTTTCCGTGACATTCCATACCGGATATGGTCGTGAGTAACAACGGACCGCCATTTTTAAAGGCTCCCGGCTCTCTATTTGCAGGCTTTGTGCGCAAATAGAACTTCAAGTATATTACATCCAGCCCCCGACATCCTCAAATAAATGGCCACGAGGAAGCTCCAGTGAATATTCTGAAACTTTCCTTGCAGAAGACCGGAGACCCATACAAATCCTCATTGGCTTACAGGGCAAGTCCTCTCAAGAAAGGGCACTCGGCATAAAAGTTGTTGACGGGGTATGAGGACTGCACTTTCGGTAGCTGTGGAAACAATTCTCCCACAGCTTTACTGAAGGCAGAAGTTATGAGTCTCTGAAGAGAGTTATAGACAGAGGCAGAAGCAAACCAGTGATGCACGTCACGCAGCTAGGGTGCTACCTGACATAGAAGAAAACATAGATGCATGGATTATCGACCTCGAGAGTCATGATGTAATTCATTGTCGAGTAGAACATAACTAGTTCCACTCCCAGCCTCATCTCTAGGTTGAGCTGATCTGAACTCCTCCGTCACCACCATCAACATCAACGCGGCCAAATTTAATGGGGGCGCTCGTAGTTCAACCAATCAGAATCGTCTAGTAGTGAGGTCTTGTTCATGCAGAGAGCGCGGTCGCAGCAGTAGGTTGTATATACGCTTCATGTTTTGTTGTTTAGATGTTTAGATCTGAGCAGCGTGATGTTAAGCAATTATTCCATAACAGTTGCGCCGTAAAACGCTCTAGAACGCGGCAGGTAGGCAAGAAGTCACACTGGCAACGTTTGCTCTTGTGACGCAAAACACAAAATTGAGCGATAGCTACCGTAAATGGTTCCGATCTGGCGTCCCGTCTAGATCCATAGTTCAGGACGTGTATAGAAGCTTCTGGCGTCGCCTACGACCAAGCATAAAACTGACGACGATGAAGGATGCCCGATGCAAGGTATGGCCTCATGATCGCGTGTTATCAGATGCTCCAGCTGAGAATGACGAGACAGCAGGACTGCGAGGGCACGCATTCCCGTTTCCTTTGGACAGAAATATCAAATATTTGCAAATGCATAGCAGTGAGTTAGTGACATTCAAGCTAAAGTTTCGTCCTGAGGCAAATCCAGACGCGGTACAATATAGGCGATAAATATGTTTCTTCAGAAATGTGCTGTAATTAAACAACCAAAACTCGAAATTGCAATCAGCTAGTCTGAGTAAATTCGCCTTGCGAGCAGAAGGTCAGCTCCTTTTTACTGCTTATTTTATTCCACCCCCCTGCTTTCCGCTCACAGCAAACGTTGTCAGAGCGATATCTCACAAGAGAGACGCATGAAACTGAATTTGGCCATTTCAAAAAAGAGTACAGTAATTAAAACTTTGACGGCGGATACGCTTGCTGCTTAGATAAATTAATGCCGTCAATGCAGTAATATATGCGCCTGCTAATGGAGAGACCATCGAACTGAAAGAGCCTTGGGCATGACAAGGAAGTCGGCTCGCTACCTTCCTGCTGTTGTCAGACGCTTACGCAGCAGTCCCATGGCTACTTATTGAAGGAGTGCGAAAGAACGTTTCTAGTATTTTTGATGGTGTGAAGTTCCGCTTGGTAAAAAAAATCAAGAAGAGAATCTAGAGGTTATAACGATGGCAAACATCAAGAGGGTTCTGTGTTTTCGAGCAAGTCATTTTCGTTCATTGCGTGGCACGTAGCGAGTCTGCAAGAAAGCTAGCATTTTCCGAAAACACAAAATTCACGTCATAAGGAGGGTTCTTCAGCTTTTAATGGAACCTTAACGACCAATATCGCCCCATCGACCGCGGCCCCGAACTGAGACTTTATCTGCTGTCGAATGGAAGTAATAGGTGTTGCCATTCACGTTAGCGCGGCCGACAAAATAGCGAGAACGATGATTCATGACTAAAATCTGCGAATAAGTAAACAAATTTCAATTCCCCTTCTTACTGCACTGCTACAAATTAGGAATATGCAAATTCGAATGGCAAATAACTTCGCTTCGTAAATTTGTATAGAACGATAAATCATCATGGCCAAAAATTTCTTTTTGTAATCGACGACACCGACACGCAGATGTCAGGAAGCAGAGAATTCGAATGAACAATAGAAGTAAAATTGTTTTTTTAGCAGCTTTGCAGCAAGATAAAGCTATTGTTTAGGAACAATGCGTTCATTTTACTATGATTTTTCAGCTTCAAATGACAAGTCAGCGCTGTAGGATATGCTGGAAACATTTTGCTCGAGATGCAAACGAAGCGAACCAAGTGTAGGTTGGATTATAAACATTGCTTATTATGTAGTTACGCTATATTTATTTAGAGTGCACCAAGAAACCTCTTTTGGTTTTCCTAGGTCACTTCCTTCTCTTTTGTATAAGGAATTGAGGGCACGTTCTAGGGATTTGTTATGACCATGCTAGTTACAATAAAAAATCATCCATTTGGAGAAATACTTCAGGCAGCTCCAGAGCAAAGTCAGGAGACACTCTACTCTAAATAACAATGCAATGTCGTAGCAAACGAACATTTCTTGTATTCAGGAAAATTGTCGCGATAAGCCCAAGTGGCCAGAGGTGGGTTCATTGTAGCCCGCAGAAAGCATTTACTCCCGAAGAGCCTTTGGTGCAACGACAAGTTATGGTCCGCCAGTGCAGCTCGAGCTCTGTTTATAAACCACGGCGCTTCTCATAGAGAAAGAGGAGAAGCCTCGAGAGAAGCATAGAGGAATTGACGCGCTTCTGCCCTGAAATTAATAATTTGTAGGAGCCCTGTCTCAGATCGCTGTTGAGTGCCTATGTCGCTGGCGCCGATGTACCCAAGGAAACCGCTGTTACTAGAGTTGTTGGTGTCAGAGTAGACGGCGGCACGGCATAATGTGTTGGAATCTTCGTCCTTATGCCGCACTTTAAACGCTAGGTGAAGATCGAGCTCCTGTAGGAGTAGACACCACCTTATTCTCACCATTCAGTACACTGACAAATGTAGTGAAGGCACTTAGTAATTTGCAGCCCTACGCACACCATCAAAAGCAGCCCTACCACCACCCGGGATTCTACTCCTTAGCTCGTTGATATGCCGATCCACGGTGCGAGTCACCGTCATCGTTGGTTACAGCCCGAACTTCAGAATACAGCCGCACCCACGGCGACAACCACTACCAGCGCCATAAAACGCGTGAGCTCGCCCACCTACATCACGTTGCAGAATCCGCAGGTCCCTCATACATCCGACAGGGACATCTTTTAAGATTCAGAGAACTGGCTGGCGCATTATGCACGAGTGGAAGCGTTCACTCTGTCGGATGACGCTGCCAAGTTGCGTAGCGTCTACTTCGGTCTGGACGACGGCGCACGTATTTGGTTCGAGAACCGAGAGAAGATCCTTTACTCATGCCACGATAGACCGGCAGCAGCGCTGAACATTGCGAACCGCATGAACGCACTCTTCAGGGGCGCCTTCAGCTGCTCAACGTGAACGTTGCCTTGTACGTAGAGCACATGGCAGGACTTTGCGAACAAATCCACGGCGTAAAGGAACGATTTTATGTTGTACTTGTGCGCAGGCCGCCAAAAAGTTTCCTGGAGTTCTTTCAGCAGAAGAGAGGCATGGTACGCTCGTAAAGCGCATGTCGCTTTGTTTTCTGATGAGTTGCACTGCTTTGGAGCGAGAAAATCGAGCTTAAACACCTGATTCGTTCTTTGGTGCGTGAGGAGCTCCAGAAGATTTAATGTGCACCACAGCGAGTCATCCCCAGTGCCATCCGGCAGGAGGCGCAGCTTGTGCTTAGACCTCTGACGTTGTCTGCTGGAATAACCCAAGTCGTCACAGCAAGCCCTGAACGAGTACCATGTCCTGATGCGCGCGCGGAAGATCTACATAGGGTCACCCTCATAAAGCCTCTTTCGTTTAGTCCCCCTTTAGTAGAAGCTTCACCACCAGGGCAGCCAGCGTAGTCAGTGGACGGACGACAATCTTCAAAGCGAAAGACAGACATTTATCTCGCACGACAGAGCCGGCGCCTGCTTCCACTGGGGACAAGAGGGATGCATTAGCGACACTGTCTCTACCGTGCGCCTGCACTGCAAAGTTTTCCCGCTAATTGTCCAAGACCCGTTGCGGCGAAAGAGCTTGCGCCATCAAAAAATATTTAACTTAGCAGTGTACACCTCATCCGGAACGATGCTATGTGCATGTTTTTTTAATTGTTCATCATCGTCATCTTAGCCTGACTGCGAATTGCAGTGCAAATACCCTTGCCATATTTCTCTGCAAGCAACCTGGCCCTTTAGAGCAAACGTCTTAGTCTCATCCGCTCACCAAACTTTCTGCCGCCCCCGCTACGCTTGCCTTCTCTGGGAATTCAGACTGCTACCCTTACGTCCTCACGCCTAAGTAACGTTAGCCGTCAAGTTCCGCGTACATTTAGAGCCTTAGAAAAACTGCTGCTACCAGATGCCGTATGCGTTCCTTGAATTGTCTCCTGACTCAAGAATAATTTCAAAAACTGCATGACATCTGGCCAGAACCAAACTCTCAACAACGGCACACTTTTAAACGATCGGTAAGCTTTGCAACTAAACCTCAAATGAATAAGAGCTAGAGGAAAGGTGATAAAAAATGAACTTACTGGCTGTATTGCACTTTGTACTTGAGAATGTGGGACACAAACGTTTGCACGGAATTTCGTTTCTTTTTTTTTTCCTGATGTCGGATATTTTTCA
Source organism: Amblyomma mixtum (assembly GCF_055824585.1). Lineage (NCBI taxonomy): Eukaryota > Metazoa > Arthropoda > Arachnida > Ixodida > Ixodidae > Amblyomma > Amblyomma mixtum. The sequence continues at coordinate 258,411,864 of NC_143012.1, read as the reverse complement.
GAGATATGGGAAGATCATTATGCGAATATTAGCCTGAAGTACCACCTAGAAATATTGATGTGCAATTTGTTTGGCGTGCAGTGTTTCCTTGGAATGAGCACAGGCACCGTTCTTATTAGCATGAGTCGAATGTAACTAGAATCTCGCACCATTCAGAACAGCCAGGAAGGAGTACCCAACACCACATAAATCCTTAGGAGACTACAAACCAACACATACCCAACGCCAGCTAAGTTTCACCAGCGGTACCCTACACTATACTCTCCGCAGTGCCCACACTGTGCGTAGGTAGGTAGCCTCTACCACACGGTTTGGGCATGCCAACTTAATCCCTTAGTTTACCCCATTCTAAACCCCTCAGAGGAGCAGTGGGAGGCTAATCTTCTCAGCGATGATCCTGACCGTCAGCACTGGTTGATGGGGAGGGTCAGCACATCAGCAATAACCAGTGGACTACTGGACTAGGCTGCCCACCCGCATGTTCAAGAATATTCAAGAAATAAATATGTTTTCAATCAATCAATCAATTAGAAACGAATTCGTGTGAAGTTGTGGCAATGTGAAATAGTAATTATAGTACTTTCGAACAAAATATCACTCCTCAGTACTGTCTCCTGATCAAGTGCTTGATGTTAAGTTATTTGCAGGCGGCGCTGCACGAAAATACTGACTCCATTTTGTTTTATTGGGAGGCGTTATCTCCAACACCAGAGAGAGCTGCTGTGTGCATTGAATGGAGTGGCGGTGTTGGTTAAAGGTAGGTAAGTTAATCGTGTTTCTAAATATTTAAGCAACAGGCCCATCTAAAATCTCTGCACGTACACTGTCATAAAAGTGTACATACTTGCGGGGTCATAAGATGCGTTTTTGCCCAGCCAACACCTTTTCTTTTCTACCGGCTTTCGCAAATTTAGCTGACCTACTCGCAACATAAAGGCTGACAAACCGCCCGCTGCACATCACATCAAAAAAAAGAAAAGTCTGGGTGTCAAACAGGTCGTAAAGAAATAGATGCCGTGTGCAGTATGGGCAAATGATGCATGTTTCCTAAACTTTCTACAGTTATTCCACTTGATTTACGAATGCTTAGTTCTGGCTTCTAGTTATCCGGAATGACGTAGATTAGCTAGGTCACAGATCTGTGCTTGAAACGGCCGATTTTTTTAGGGTGTAAGGGTTCCTGCGGTGGGGCAAATGCCGGCAGAATGATTGCAAGGCTTATCCCATGACTAGCGAAAAGCAACCTGAATCTCATGTCTTAGCTATTTGTGGCCTTCGTGCTTTCTTTGCTTTCCGGTAGGGCTGTTCTCACATCGCTTCACATCCACAGGACGCCTCAGGCCCGCGATCTGTCTTCCCATCACGTCACCATCTACTAGCCACACGGAGGCCCTTCAGAGTTCTTACGTTTGCAGCTTTCTTTGCCTCCCTACCAACTTGCAATTGCTACTCTTGATGAGTGCTTGTAGGCAAAGGCAGCACCCATCGCGGCCGCAGTAGATATCAACCAGAGGTCCGATGCCCTGAGGCAGCCTGTCACTCGACATGCTGGGCACGGGAAGGTTGTGTGCTCCGCACATATCGCGTGGGACATCGCCTGATTATCGAGTTTCCGCATCCACGTCAACTTCACCACAGATCCTCTCGTATTTCTCGGCCAAAAAGCGCAACCTCGAGGGTTGTTGTAACCTGATGAGAAGCTGGGGCGAAGGGAGAATACGTTATCTGCGGGAGTGGGGTAAACACTGACAGGTCGCTGTACGTTTGAGTAAACTGTTCGCTGCATAAAGCAGCGCTTTGTACTTATACAGCATAATGTTATCTCATAAAATATAGCTTATAAATTCACAAAAAGCAATGGATCATCACCATAATAAATTATATTTTAGGCGTTATGTTTGTTTTTTCGATCACTTAATCTATTCCACAAAGTATTGAAGGACGCACTGTTTTGGGCTGTTTTTATATAAAATTCGACACCTCTTTTAAAGCCTGTTCTTTGTAATAAAAGTAGTAAACATGTCATTTCACAATTCTTTATATTTTTTATCCTGTTTCTCTCCCTTGCCTTTACTTTGTGTATCCTTAATACCAGCTTGCGAAAGCAGTAAAGGCGGCAAGAGGATGTTTCTTGAATGTATTATCCATCTTTCCTACTCTTTTTAACGGCGTTAATCTACCTAAAATGACTGACAGTGCTTCCCGTTTCTCCCGCAAAGGTCTGCGGCTCGCAGTGAAACAAAAACGTTCGTCACTGGCCGCGCGCGAAGCTTCAAGCGAAAACCATGAACTCCGAAACTGGCTTAGCACAACAATGAAATATATTTCCTGTTTTGTATAGAGGACAGTTATACCGGCTTTTTTGTTTCATTGTAGCAGTAGCCATTGAGTGTTTCCACTAGATGCATATCCTAACAGGAAAAGGAGTTTTCATTCCTATCCTGCAGCACCGAGAGTAGTTTAACGCCTGGGTTAATATTCGCTTTTTGTAGGATATCTTAGACCAAAAAAAAAACTGAAAAAGAACTCAGTTCCCCAGTTTTTTCAAATTCCTTTTTAAAGGTGAGGCATTGAATCATGAGAGCCTTCTCTATTGCAATGCAAAGAATCTCGTTGCGGGAAGCCTACACTTTACAGTTTAGTAGTAACGTGTATGTGGAATAAAATTCGGATGCCAAAAGAAGAGTCAAGGTAGAGCAGACGTGATATATGCGTCCTGTTCCAAGTAAATACTCTTCAGAAACGGCTGACACCAGTTATTGGTATTTGTTGGAGGCGATTTGGAGTAGGCTAATTTGGTTGCAAACATAAGTATTTTTCTTTTTTTTCCCATTTTGCTATGTTTGTATGATTTATAGTAAACTGATGACTGCGATATTTAATTATTGGAAACTACTCGAACCCTATTCGTGTGATCCCAAAAAAAACGTATATATAGAGAAGAATTTGTTCGGGCGAATTAAAACCTGAAGTTCACTCTTCCGAGAAGCGGACAAGTGCCAAATGGTTGACATGAGCAGCCGAGTCTAGCCACTACCTCCACTGTAGAGGAAGGGTATGGGGTGCTGGGGGAACGGACGGTTGTCGGACAAGAAAGAATGAGATGTCGCACGTAGCAAAAACAATTAAACAAAATCAGGAAGCTGCAAAAACACGTTCGTGTCTCCGGCATAAATAACAATATCGTCTGCTTAGCGAAGGTTAGCTGTATCATTATTGCGGAAGAAAACCAACTCCAGCCTCCATCCTGAGCCCTGTACCATCACAGTACTGTTTCTTCTCTCTGAGACGATTAACCGTTCAGGATGGTAACCTAATGTCAGTTGTTAAGATAACTATTGCATAACGATAATGAAACGGCTTGATTTTGTAACGTTCTAACGTTTTTCAATATGGTATGTTTGACCGAAACGAATGATTTCCTCATGTGAAGAAATATGCGAACGCTTACCAATTTATTTTATGTTTTTCAATTTGCTTTTCTGTAATTCCTAATAAAGTAGACTGAAGTCAATTATTTTTTAAAATCTACACTCTTGCCAGGCAAAGCCACCGTTATTGGCTAGATATTGTGAACAATTTTTGCCGATCAAATGTATACAGCTAAAGCCTAGAAAATTCAAAAAAAGCCGACAGAACAATGCCATTAATGTTGCACCCTTAATGAATACCATTAACACTAACCGGTTTCAATTCAAAAGGAAATCTGCCTATTACAAACTTTACATTTAGCACAGCGACTAGGTAGCGCAAAAATGAACGCTATCTTTTTTGTCGAAACTTCTGCGATGCCATGAGTACCTGGGGCGCTAATACCAAGTTGTCATCTTTATTCAGATTCTCTGCAGGTTGAAAAATGATTGAATTTGTTTTCTCGCTGCTTATAAGCACTGCTGTATTCTCATGGAAATCATCAGTAGATTTATCGGCGATGAAATAAAACAAATGTGCTTTAAATTTATTAGCTAAGCCATCTCCGCCAGCGTTAGCACAACTAATGTGGAGTAAGACCGATATGTTAGTTTTCATTCTGCCTAAGGAATCGTTAATAGTGGTCACAGTCCCCTTTGAGTCATGAGACATAAAAATCTGTAACACATAATAACCAGTGTTTTCTTTCTTGAGGTCATTCCTTGTATTACTGGGCAAGTTTTATAACTGACAACGAATATCAATGTCGCTAACTTTAACAAACCGTGAAAGGAGTGGATTTTTCCTGTGTGAGTGTAGTTTCACGCAAATATGTCACACATATTAATCAATTTTTGTTTTCTTGAGGTCAGGCCTTATGATACGAAGAAATTTTCGGAATTGACTAAAAATGGCAGTGTCATTAATTTGAATGAAACGTGAAAAGTGCATATTTTTCCCGTGTGAGTGTGAGTTCGGCGTGCTCTAATAAAGACGCACTCAGGTCCTCAACTGCAAGAGCAGGAAAAGGAAATAAGATTTAATCAGTTCTACGAAGCTTCGAAGCTTGTTGAATGGAATTTGCTTTGCATACTTTTGTTTTTCTTCTGTCTGAGATAGCAGAGAGGGGTCTGAGATTTCCATCTGCGCTTCGTATTTAACGATGTTTGGGAGGGTTTTATTTGTACAACAGAAAATAAGATATGGAAATCAAGAATCCAGACGATTAACATCGAAATCTTGAGAGTCGTGACATGAAAGATAACTGACATGCGGCTGCATAAAGACATTACAGCCTCTTAGAATAGTTAGCCGCAGAAAAGTTTATTTTCTAGCATTACCAGCTTGCATTCAAATACATATTGTGGATTCATCTGAACTTGTGTTTACTGCTTGAAATTATTTACCGTCAAATTCTTATTTCCAAGCGCCGATAAGTGACACCGAATGATAGTCTGCTTTTAACCTGAACTTACGTTATTAGGATTTCAAAAACTGCTCCCTCCCAAAGTGTTTGCATAGCTATTTTTGAAGTGTTTCCGAGAGTTTATTTTTCAATCTATGCGTAAAAAAGGCATCGTCGTTCTTAGCACGGGAAAAGAGTGGGGATTATTAGCTAACCGCAGCCCTAACTGTTCGATGCGATCGATGAAAACACTTCAAAAGAAAGATTTTGCTACATATCAGAACAATGAACACTTCCCTCCAATATTTCTGAGATTGTCTTACAATTTTCTAATTTTCAAAAACATTTTTTCAGAGTTTTGGGCATGCCATAGAAAAGTGACTGCCCCCGCAAATTCAAATACCCCCTCAGCAATGACCTCCGAACAGTCTTGGCATTTTAAGACGGAGTTCCACCCGTCTTCTTTCCGCTTTTATGAGGACAGCGGCAACAAGCCAGTAGGCGCAACGCGACACTCGGCATATACGTCTCAAAAGTCTGGGTCGGATTGTGTCGGTTTCCATTCGGAAAGGTATTCGCGCATTCATACAAGGCCTGCGCTTAGACCTAGCTTTGCTAACATGCCTAGAAAACGCCACTCATTAGGAGTCCTCGGCACTCCAGACCACATTTTTGCAATCAAAAAGACTGTGGAGCATGTGCTATTAGTAACTTATGTCTCCAGGATGCATGATCATAAACCGAAGTGCACGGGACCTTATCTGTCTTTTCTCCTTCCGCTTCAACAGCGTGCAGTATCAGGCAGCGTAATTATCGCTCAGACCAACCTCTTCGCCCTTGTTTCATATCAACGTTTCTCTTTCATTTCTCGGCAGGCGCACCGGCGGCAGCTAAAATTCAAGAGGCCAAGCGTTACTTGCGTAAGCTAGCTATAACCCGCCTTCGTCTTCGGTAACTGTCCCCATCACCTGTGCCTCTTTTTCCTGAGTGTACACTTCTCTTCACACTGTCTTCTCTTTTCGTCTCGCGAAGATGTCTTCCTCTGCCCTCCGCCATCCCTACTGTACGGTGCGGGCACGCCGAACCAGCCATCAGCAGTGACTGTATCTGCCCACTCACTCTGCACCATGGTGTGTGCGTTTTAAATGCCGGACCTGTCCGTTCCGATCCCATCGTATCAGTGCCGCCTCTGTCTCCCAGTGCCGCTGCAGTCGCCGAAAGCCTCAATGCCCTCAACACGCCTTGTTCCTTGCCCGCATCACAGATTCCGGCTGCCTTCACCATCGCCGCTGACAAGGCCGTTTCTCTTGATTAACGGGCCCAGATCCTCTACATGCTACACATATCCCCTGCTTCTTTTGACGTCCAACAACCGTCGTCAGGCCGAACCTCGACTGTGGCTGATCACATCTACACTGGGGCGCACGCGCCGTTACGCCAAAGTCCCTACCGTGTCTCCGCCTCGGAGCGCCGCATTATTGATGAGCACATCTAGGACATGCTCCGTAGTGGTGCGATTAAGTCTTCCAGCAGCCCCTTGGCTTCACCGGTCGTCTTAGTAATGAGGAAAGCGGGATCTGTTTGATTTCGTGTGAACAACGGACGCCTGAACTCAATCACACGCAAGGACCTCTACCGCTACCACGCATAGACGACGCACTTGACTGTCAACATGGAGCCAAATTTTTCTGCTCTCTTGATTTACAGTGCGGTTACTGGCAAGGTCCGATAGAGGAGGGTGATGTTTGAAACAGAAAGACGCAAAAGAGACGAGGACAAAAAGGAACGTGAAGCAACAGGACGAGCGCCAAAGCGCTTGTCCTGTGACTCCTCGTCCCTTTTGCGCCTTTCTGTTTCAAACGTGGCTACGAACCAACTAGCCGAAACCAGAGTACTTCTGGAGAAGGGTGATCGGCCCATGACAGCTTTCATCACTCCCGATGGACTCTATGAGTTGAACGTCATGCCGTTCGGCCTATGTAACGTGCCCGCCACCTTTGAACGCATGATGAACACTATCCTTCACGGCTTGAAGTGGCACAGGTTTTTGCTACTTGGATGATATTGGGATGTTTTACTCCGACTTTGCTGCCCAACTCACTCGCCTTGAGAAGGTCTTGATGTGCCTTACCGACACCGGTCGGCAGCTCAATCTCAAGATGCGCTATTTCGCCGCCCGCGAACTTAGTTTTTTAGGACATTCCATGTCGAAAGATGGCATCCTTCTTGACCAAGCTAAACTCCGAGCTGTCGCTGCGTTACTGAAATGTACTTCAATCAAGCAAATCCGGAGCCTTACTAGCTTGTGTTCCTATTTTTGGCGCTTCGTCCACAGCTTTGCGACCATCATTGCCCCTTTGACGCAACGTCTCGGTGGCCAGAACGACCTTTCTGCCTGGTCGAAGGCTTGCGACACTGTGTTTACAAAATTACGCACCATACGTACCTCGCCTCCCATTTTACGCTACTTTGACCCGGCTGCGCCTACCGAAGTTCACGCCGACGCCAGTGACGCCGGCCTCGGAGCTGTTCTAGTCCAACGAAAATCTGGCGCTGAAGAATACGTCGTGGCGTACGCAAGTCGGACTTTGGCCAAGGCCGAGAACAATTATTCGGTCAGCGTAAAAAAATGTTTGGGCACTGTCTGGGTGTTTTACAAATTTCGGCCGTACTTGTACACGCGCCTATTTGCTGTTGTTACGGACCACCCCTCTATTTGCAGGTTATCTTCAGTGAAAGACCAAACCAACCTGTCTCGCCCGCTGGTCGCTTCGACTGCAGGAATATGATTTCCGCATCATCTGCCGGACTGGGCGCAAGCACTATGATGCATACACTTTACCTTGCTCGCAGGTGCTGCGTGACGTCCTGTTGCCGTCTACCTCCACCTCCTGTCGGTCGAGGACGGGCCTTCAGAACAACGCAAGGACCCGTGACTAGCGTCACTAATCGATCTCCTTTCTTACTCGTCGCCCTCGTCTACCCATCGCGCCCTTCGTCAGCAGGCGCAGCACTTCGTTTTTTGTGACAGTCTCCTCTTCCGGCGCAACTATATGCCGGAGAGTTTTGGGTGGATGCTTGTCCTACCGCAGCACCTCCATGCTGCTTTCTGCGCTTTTTACCATAACGACCGCCAGTGTGGCTATGCTGGTGCGTTAAATACGTGAACGACGTGAACGACTGCGACAGCGCTTCTACTCGTGCAGCATGTATACCTTCCCCAGTAGGTATGGGCGCTCGTGCGCTGATTGCCAGCTTCGCAAGCCTCCTCTCCCACATCCTCCTGCCCCACTTACTCTCTCTCTTGCCCAGACCGGTCATTTGATCGTGTCGGCGTCGATTTGTATGGACCTCTGCCGTACACACCAGCGGGAAATGATTGGCTAATCGTGGCCGTCGACCACTTCAATTGCTACGCTGAAACCGGAGCACTTTCGGCCGCCACCTCAACCGATATGGCATCCTTTCTTCTTCGCACTTCATTTTACGGCACGGCGCCGGGGCTCAACCTCTAGCACGATGCATCGTAGTCGACGGCTCACTCTGTGGAGTGGTGTCAGCTCCTCCGGCGGCAAACGAAGAGGACTAGCGTTACGGCTTCTTCGGCATTTCTGGAACGTGAATTGCTATCCGGCACCTCCAGCAAAAATCATGTGGTGGTGGCGGCAGTCTACAAGCAGCCATCAGCTAGCACTTCTGAAACAAAAATATTGTGCTGTCTTACGCCCACAACGCATTGAACAAATAGCCAGCGGTGATTGGCGCAACTACACTCAACAGCGTCGAAGATCAGAATCCCAGCAGGTTTCTGCCGCGCTCAATTTAAACACCTAAACCAAAGGTCTTTTGTCATCTACGATAATCTGCCACACAGTACTAAAAGTTTCAGGCAGCTATCACCATTCGAGAGACTTGTGACATTCAAAATGAAGACATGAGCCGGCGGCCTTACATAAAAAAAAATTATTACAAATGTTCGTGGGAATGCTACCCCGTCTTTCAAAAAGGATTCTTGGCTTGCTTCGATTTTGTGGGCCTTGTATGGCGAGAAAGGACACGAACATGAAGGGTTGTGCGGATGTTTTAACCGGAGAGATTGTTTGCTAGAGCCAGTATTATATAATACGGACGTTCGCATTTTGAACGCAGTTCGAAGTGAACAATTCAAATAAATTTATTTTCGGCCTCAAATCCATGAGGACCATCCGTCGTCAGGGCAATCTCATTCCACTTTGAACAGTAGCAGAATCTTCGCCGCTCGCTATTAATTTTACGACAAGATCGAGTAGCCTACAGAACGAGTTAATCAAGGTTTCCTTCTGGTTTCTATCAACCCTATTTATTTAAAGGTTGCTGCACAGCTTTGAAAGCATAGGATACGTTCAATAAAGGCTGCGCTCGCGCATGCACTCTGCGTTCCAGAAACCCTTTTTTATGCTCGGGCTATGCAGTAGTACTTCAATAAATAGATTTTCAATGATAACAGATACAAAATTGGCGTTATCACAAAAAACAAACTCATAGTTTTTAACAAAGTAAGATGCACAGACAGCCCTGCTATGTGATGTTCTGTTTTTTCAGGTTTTTTTTTTATGTTGCCCACATAGCGGAAAGATATTGCGCGTGTCCCAGCGCTCTCAGGAAGGAATGCAGCGTACACGGACGGTTCAATCATATTTCAGTGTGGAAGTTCGAAGATGGATGAACCCACGAGGGGAAAAGAGATGCCACGAAGGATAATTAATCTAGCCGTGACCGCACACTTTGGTTTTCAAAGCTACAGCCAGGGAGGCCTCTTTATTTATTTTTCAACTGTCGTTAATTAATTTCTTTGTGGGACAGCGCGATCAATCTGAAATGAAAAACAGAAATTCTTGATATCGGTGCTGAAAGCTAGCCGAAGGGTGCATTATTTATTCGTTGTCCGATGGAATACTACATGAAGAATCATTTCTTTACGGTAGTGCTAAAGGCCCAAAATCCCGCTTCGGAACGTAAAATGCTCATTAACCTGTTAAACACATAGGGACGCTGTGAAAGTACCACCAGCTTTATCGCGACATTTAGTGTTGGCAATCAGTTGGTTTCCTAGGAGGGAAGGTTCCTTCGATCCTTCTCACTGGTCGTTTCATCGTTTCCTGGTTGTTTTCTTACCATTCTTTACACATTACCTCGTGAGAAAGAGCAGTTTCTCGCTTGAATTACCAGAAAAATTTATTGTGTAGCTAGTCATGCGCCTAGAGTACCCAACTTAAGAGATGCACACGCACTACACTGTGTTTGTTTGCCGTGCAAACAGTCCGAACATTGTTAAAAAACAAGTTATGCATGTATGTCTTTGAATTGTCTTTCATACCGTCGTCCAGGACAAGGACCAAGTGATGAATGTCAGCCTCAGGCGGAAGTATCGTCTATCAGTAAAGCTCTCCACCACTGAAAATGTAAGCACGTAGAGAAAACCTGCCTGCACTCCATGGTAGAGGCGCCTTTGATGATGATAATGATGTCCTCAAGCTTAACGGCACATTCATAAGTTATAGCTTTCTTTTGCTTTCTCCAAGACTGCTTGCGAATATTATCACGCTGTCGGCATGTGAAGAAAAAAAAAAGCAGCCTCAGTAACTGGCGAACACATAACTCAGGCGTGCCAAATATGACTTTTATTCTGTTTAAATTGGCAAACACTGTTTCTGCCGTTATTGTGAAATGAACTGCGCGTACTGAAGGAAGTACAAAATGACGACGCACACGGGCAAGCGCTGCCTTTCAAAAAAATTTTTATAGCTGGGAAAGTGGAGATAAACCGATGTGACTTCAAACAGCAAAAAGAACACATGACTGCGGATCGCAGGGGTGAGTGCACAATATCAATCTGATGAAAGCGCCAACAGCGGCGCCACTCTCTTGTACAAAAAAACTAACTACTTTGCAAGCGTAGGCAAACAAAGGCCGCTAATAGATGCGTCCCTTAACCATGAGAATTTCGTGGCTTCTATAATTTCTCATGATTACTGCATACCGCTAATTTCGTCGTCAAATGGAGCTTGCAAATATACTACCAACGTCTCTGCATTGTACACTGAGGGCCCATTTCCGCTCATTGTGTCCATTGTTCTGGTGTTTTTTAGACCTTTGTTCAAGCGTCTTCTCGTCTGGCCAAGATATTACTTGCAGCACAAGAGTTGGAATGGGCACACAGAGCCACGTGACTTGCTACGGAATGATTCTGCTTCCTCATGGTACTCTCGTGCGAAATGAACTCGTCGTTAATTTTACCAATTTGTCTAAATTTTTGAGAGGTGGGCGAAGAAATTTAACTTGTACTCGATGGCAAATCTGTTTTCATCTGTGTGTGAAGTTGTGAATAACAGGAACCATAATCATTTCTGATTTCTTCATAGGCGCGACCGATCCCTCCTTTTTATGGAATAAGCCGTTATAAGGAATATGCGTTGAGCCGTGGGGATGAGGTCCTTCCAAAGTCCTCGATCGAAGCGGTTAGGAGTCAGAGATGAGATAACAAATAGAAGTGTGGCGATGGCAGAAAGAACTGAAGAAGCAGCGGGAGTTAATGGCGGAAGGCTGTCGCCGACACAGACATTGAAAGAGATAAAAAACTTCGGCCAGAAGAGAAGAGAAACAATAAACAAGGCGGGCGGGCAAGGGGAAAAAAACAATGAGGGGACGAAAATAAAAGAGCGGTGCTGCGCACAGAGAACCATCTGAATCTCAAGAGCGCGCAACAATGCCACCCGCCGCTTGCTGATCGGTTTGTGTTTTCCTCTCAGCCTGAGCGCCTGCAACTCGGAAGCGAAGTGCTCAGTGCTAGGGAGCTCACTCAAGATTCCCTCTGCGGGCGACTGGAGAAACCAATTAATGAAACGGAAAACCAGCCCTCATGGATGGCGCAGCAGCGGATGCTTCTCTCTGTATAGGTGATGCGGAGGATGGTCGTCGCGCCCGCGGGGCTCTGCGCGACAGGACCCAGTTGTGCTCGCCGCCAAGCGAGAAGCCAATCGGCGACGTAGCCAGACAGAAGAACTGCAGGCGACGAAGTCTTCGCAGGAGGAGAGCAGCACGCTGATAACGTCTAGAAGGCGAACAATCAACTTCCGAACTGTGGTCAAGGACGAGGTTCGTGATAGGAGGGCCGCGTTGCAGCAACAGCGTTGCAAGCGTCAGTTCGAAGCACCTGCCGCTTCTGCCGCAAGCCGTCAGCTGTGGCGACTGTTTAAGTGTGCCGTTGCGTAGGTTAGGCAAATATATTGCGTTTAATTGGTTTTGGGGACAGTAAACTTGTAAGAGTTGATTTTGAGACAGAACCAATCAACTGCTTGAGGAATATTGCCTTCAGAAGATGTTCAGTTGGATGCTGAGGAATATTGTACATAGAAGGAATAGAGGGTATTTTTAGTGCGTTGTAGCACGACTAGAGACGGCATTTTCAACTAGTTTTGAATGCTACAACGCATACGCAATCAATGGCTAATTACTTATTGTCTCGTGGGCCCAATTGGTGTGTTTTTACATTTTTATGAGATGTAAGTCCTGACTTCTGATCGCGCCATTTTGAGGGCTTAAATAAATAAACTAAAATATCTTACATCGGTGGCATGACTGCCTCGAAACAATGAACATTTGTATCTACAAGGAGAACAAAATAATGAACAAATCAAAATCATTGTGGCACTTTAGAACCTCATAACTGACACCTCAGCTCACTAATATCTTGCTCTAACAACCCGTCGCTAAGCATTATGCACCTGCCTCGTTTTTGCACGTAGCTCTGTTCACAATTTGTGAAAAAAATATTTTTAAATAGATCTGAAATAGTCCTCAAATAAAGCCGCAGAGCGGCCTCTCTCATTCTGAAATCCAACTGCTACATGCCTGTTAATGAAATCTAATTTCTACATGCCTGTTAGTGCCTTCTTGAATGCATGAAAACAGCTCGTCATGCCTTTAGCTCATGATACGGAACAGAGTAGAGTAGCTATTTTACATCCAATGAGCGTGCCATGTGTCTTCTTTCTTTTGTGTTTCAAAATCAGGTCCGCTGATTTTTCACCTAATACTGGTCGACAAAGGCCAGGTGGTTTAAAATAAACTTAAGAACTAATGCTAATAATTTTTTCCTCATGCAGTGTTCTGATTCAATTACACGAAATGGACAGTCCGGCTCGTAAGTCGTAGTATCCAATAATAACTGTAAAACCTCCTCCGGTTCTTTTGTTGCGGCTTCTCGGTTAACTTTTTGTGAACTTTGATTTATTTTTGACATTAACGAAGAAAACTTTCTTTCCGACATTAAAGACCGGCGCGCCTGCTTGCCGGCCATTGGTTACGTAAAGGAGTGTAGGTAGCACAAGGAATCTTTTCCTCGTTCGCCGGAAGAAGATTCGGCGAATGTTCTCTAACTATAAACTATGAAGTTTCGCAAGGGGCTCGAAACGTTGCAAGTCATCGTATCCCTTGGAGACGCACCTGCGAATTTCGACTTCAGGTGCAACTTGACTCTAGCCTCACCGCTCTCTGAAGCTTACCCTGGCAACGTTTTTGGTTCTGTAGCAGAAAACATAACGCGATTCCGTAGCTAGTGAAGCTTTGCCTACAGTGTGGATGACTTTGTTTGTCTCAGACTTCTCCTCGCGCTGCGAAGTTCGGAGCTGGAGCAGAGACTAGTGCCAGGTGTTAGGAGGTAAATTCGCCAGAGCGCCTGAGTCCTTCGACGTACCTCTTTCCATGGCGTGGAGCACGGGTGTTGTACAACTGGAGATAGGCGCTTTTAGTGAAAACGCGCTCGTCTGATTCATTCCGCTTTGAGCATTTTGAAAGTTCTTAACCAGTGTACTTCTAATGAGAGGAAATCACCAGACATATGCAAAATTCGGGGAAGGCACCTTTCTCTCAGAAGAAAATCAAAGGTACCTGAGTGATACATAGCCATGACCCACAAGAACACACAGCTGGAGGGGCGGAACATTCATGAGCTCAAATGAAGCATCTGGCAGACGAACTCGTCCCTAGTGCCTGCTCTTAAGTGCCATACAATGCGTCTAAATTCCCTTTGTAATGTTGTATTTCAGATTGTGGAGAAGAATTGCCGACACTAGTCGCTGTTGGGTCACCACAAATATATTAGGCAGGACCCACTCACCCAGGCGGGAACGAGACAGAGCGCCGCCGGCATGTAGATTAGCAGCCACGAAATCCAGTCTGCGCGTGCTTGGCAGGCGTGCTGGGGGCTGTCGTCGTCTTCTGCGGGCAGACCACGATGGCACGCTGCAAGATCATAGGAATGAGGGCATTTTTAAAAGTAGGATCAATTGTCAGTGAGCGCTGGGCGACCCTTGCTTCCTCTTGTGGTTGTTTATTTATGCTTTTGAACACAATGGAAATGTGCCAACTCGCATATATCTCTGTCTCTGTGATGTGCTCTCATATTTTACGGTTTACACAAGTCGTTACCTCCAAAACCCATATAGATCGCGCAGCTGACATGGCAGAGTAGAACTTGGTGCCGCCTCAGACATTCACAACAGAACTGTTTTTTAAAAAGGTATGCATCAGTAAAGAGCTTTTTTTAATATTAGGCTGCACTAATGTATTGTCTAAAGATATTTCTGCCTACGAGTTCCTGTGAGCTTTCATTCCCATTTTACTAAGCGCTGGAGATTAATGGACTAAATTATTGCGCGCTTTGATTTTCATGATTTTTGTCCCTTGCATGAAGAACTGTTGGACGCGCCATAATTCTCCATCATACGAACTCTTCTCTCGTTCGTGGCGAAGGTTGTGCATCGCTAATGGCGGAAAATTATTGAGGAATGGAAAACCAGTGATCAGTAATGTGTTTAAAACTCTGGCTCTTATGTCCTTTTCGAAAGGAAAGGAAACTTCAACCTTGAGCGGTGAATTCCACGAAAGCTCTTTTATTGCGTTTTTTTTTTTTTTTGCAGAGGAGTGAAAGGTCCTTACTCTGAGCATGTCTTCCACTTGAGCCCCTAACGCTCAGGAGGAGTTCAGTATCGAGAGTTATTATATAGTTTTTTCTTCCTTTAGACCCGAGTTCTTTTCAGCAGAAAGAACATGGGAGTATGTGCAATCCGAGTCTGCAGTGCTCCATGCCAACAAATGACCAAAAATCTGAAGAACAGAGTCAAACCAAAAGACGGGGAGCCATAGAGTACTGATCCCCAGAAAAAAGACCCTTTTCAAGCTTGAGAAACTTTTTGTCGCGTCAATAAGAAAAAAAGCTCCGCGAGCTGATGCGTGATTAAACGCGGTAGCTAACATTTTTAGTGAACAGCAGCAGTGAGAAAAGTTGATTGAGCGGTCTGAAGTTTTATGTTACACTTCATGCGAGTCACAATCAACCATAAGTCTACTGGTGCAAGACTTATAGAGCGAAAGTGCAAGAAACTCCTAGTGCTGACGAAGTTCATGTTGAAGCAAAAAAAGAGAAACCTATTTTCATAAAAGCTCTTCTCTTCAGCAAGAGAAGTTTTAGGTTAGCCTTGGAAGGTTCATTTTGCTACGTAGCCCTTCTGACCAATTAAAATATATTACTACCAAGAAAATATGAAGGTCATCTTCGTGACTTCCACATCTGGAAGAGCATCATGAGTTGAGCACGCTAGGAAGAAAAAACAAATGAGAAACCATCCTAAACTATTTTCGATGACTTAGCTCTAAGGAATTAGCGAGGACAAAAAAGAATAGAAACTATAAGAAGGGTGCCACTAAAATCCGAAAGAGTCCTCCTATGCAATTGACGTACCTACGTCTTCGAGGCTGCAGAAATATTTTAACTCATACTTTAAGAGTACCTGAGAGGCAAAAATAAATTGTGCCGGATAAGGTGCAGTAAAAATAATGTCTCATCCAGCAGCGGTCTTCTTGCCTTTCTAGTAAATATTTACATCGTGTTAGAATAGTTCTCGTGAAACACGTCATTCCTTTTCTGTTATCGGTAAAAACGAAAACTGTTAAACCCTTGAAGACTTGGGGCATCTGGAAAGAAACAAACGTTCACTGTCTACCAGCAGGATTTGTTTGATGCCGTTTAAATTTCTTCTTTATGGCGAATTTTTGAGGGATTTATTTAATACAGCTCACAAAGAAGCACTAGCGCTTGGGACACGGCCCCTGCGTTAAGAAAAAAAAAGGTCGATATGAATATTTAGGCCGAATGCGAATTAGATGCCATAGCGGTTCGGTTTTTACTTCAGTTCCGGTGCTCAGATCCAGGTTTCACGGATGAAATGGGCACAACTGGTACGATTATCTTGGTTTATTTGCCAACGGTTTCGGATGAGGGACTTTAATCAGGGTTAAACTTCAACCATGACATAGTTAAATTTAACCCTGATGGGTTAATCTGACGGGAAAGTTTGACCCTGATGCGGTATACTGATGGGAAAGTTTAACCCTTACGGGGTATACTGATGGGAAAGTTTAACCCTGATGAAGTTAAACCAAACCCTGATGGGGTAAACTGATGAGAAAATTTAACCCTGATGGGTTAAACCTACCCATGATGATTTCAAACTTAACCCTGATTAGGTAAACTGATGGGAAAGTTTAGTCCTTATGGGTAAAACTTGAACCATTTTCCAAAGGTTCCGGACGGTGGACCATCCTTCATATATGTATATAAATATATCCTATATCCGTAGGCAGATGAGCAACCTGCCACAAAACAGACGGGCGGGCGGACGGGCGGACGGGCGGGCGGGCGGGCGGCAGAAGTGAAGGCAGAAGTGAGAAATGCGGAGGCACTGGCTAGGACAGTGCACTAGGACTTCAACAGCCCACTACAATCTGGATATTTGATAAGAATAGCAACGACCTCTGCACCGCTTCGTTTCCTTTCGCGAGCACTTACCACGTTGCAGTATTGCAAATTTAAACACATGCTTACAAAACGCACGAGGTATACAAGTGTGGTGAGTGCACGCAACCATGTTGTTCATTATATATCGTAGAAGGGCACAGAACTATGGCATTGAATACACACTGATGATTTCAACATTAGGCTTCTTGTATGCTTCTTGTACCCTTCTTGTATGCATTTCCATGATAATTGACTTGGACGCCGGTTTTCAATACCACGGAACGAGGGCGCTAATGAGGGGATATCCTATTGTTGATTTTTTGGGCGGTCTTCTATGCTTGGTGGGAAAGCTCTTGTCGCAGAGATACAGAACTCAAATACCGTGATAAGGAGAAGTGGCATTTATGGTTGGTTGTGAGAGTCGGCCGTTGCACTATAAGTGGAGAGTGTACAAAGGACTAGCTTTCTGTCCAGTGCCTTTAGGGAGTCCTTAACACCAATATGAAGCGCCTCGCACACTCGACTATTTAATGTCTTAACATTAGAATGCCGCCATCAGACAAGTAGAGCTTTTGGGTTCACTTTTAAAGCATCCACCTTCAGGGCATCATTCGAGACCGAAAGGTGCCTTTCCCACCTAGGAGCTCCAACAACAACTCCCACACTAACCTGACTCTTGTAATAAATAAATAAAAGGCCTGCGCTTACATCCATGGAATCTCCAGCAGGCTCCAAACATCGAGACACCTGCAGAAGCTTACAGATACCCCAAAAATATTGTGAAAGGAAATGCATCCACTCAAACAGATTGTCTACCAGCTGAATCTGTGTACGGGAGATGCGAATTGCACGACTTTAATGATGAAGCATATGCATCGCACTGATCATATGCAAATTTTTGTTTCGTCTGTGGTGTTGGATTGTAAAACCAATGCGCGTGATCATAATATTGCGAGATTGTCGCATAAATGACTTGTACTAGAACGAAAACTATGCTCAGAACTGTGCTGCTCCCGGCGATGTGTTGGCTTTGCTACTTTTGGAAGCAGCTTACATCCCAATGACAAATATAGTATTTTAGGGAAAGGACAACATAATGATCATTTCACAGAGTACGAATGCATTATGTGTTTCGATCCCGTATTATTGAGCGCAATCAATTTTCTTTCCAGCCACTAGGTTGGTTCAGTTCTTATGGTGCTCGGCTGCTGACCCGAAAGACGCGGGTTCTATCCTAATCGTATTTTAATGAAGACGAAATGCTAGAGGGCCGTGCAGTATGCGATGTGAGTGCACGTTAAAGATCCTCAGATGCCAAAAAATATTAAAGAACCCTTCACTACGGCGTCCCTCATTTAAAGAGTCCCCTTGGGACGTTAAAGCTCTTCAAATAAAAGCGAACGAATCAGTCTTTATCCCGTAACAGTAGTCGAAGCGTGGCATTTAGTCCTTGATGAACCTTCTATGCCATCAAAGCTTTCTTAAATAAGGGCGAGTGCGCAACTTTTTTTCTTTCCTGTCACAACTCTGAGCCTAAGTGCTAAAGTGATGAATAATTATTTTCGAATATCATGAAGGCAAAGAGTTTGAGGAGAAAAACTAAACTGCTAACGTGGTCAATATTTTGCCATAGCTTGCAGGAATTCTTTGTCTGCAAAGCCGTGACTTTGCTTTTCATGCCCTGTATGCCTTTTCGATGGTGCAAAGGACACTGACTGAATACCAGCAGGTGCTTCCGACAAGGCTTTCTTTTTTTCTGTCAGTCAAAAAACTACTCTTTAAAATGTACCTTCATGCTCCACGTAGCCAAGAGTAAATACAAAAACTGCGCCAACCTGAACCTAGCGAGAACGCCTTCGAACAACATAAATTGCTGGAAATATCGCGTCATGCATCACCGATACGGAAGGGACAGCTTAATTCGCTGGAGCCCGGCGTCAGCGCCGCACACTGTGCCGCTCAATTTAACTAAACAGCGAGCAGTAAGTGCCGCTTATATCACCGGGCTGTATTGTGACTTGAGGCTGAGCTCCCAGATTTGTTCGCCCTCCGTTGCAACGCGGCGCATCGACGCGTTTGAAGGCCGGGTGCCGTTGCGTTGCAGTTTCCTTTCCTCATTACTTTCGCGTTAGTGCGCTCGCTTCATTTCCGGTTTTCAATCAACGCTGTCAGCGGACTTGCCCATTTACGTTTTACGCCTGAGAAGTTCCGGCACATTCAGCCTAAAAAAAAGGACACGGCCAAGTTTTTTTTTTTGTAGACAAGAAAGTGCACCTCCGCGAGCTGTTCAATGAAATATCCTTGCTTTTTTTATTTACGGCGCGCTTTCCTAAAACAGCTAGTAATTGAAATCACGGGGCTGTTTTGATGAGAATAATTCCAGCTCACTACGGCCAAAACTGAACATTTTCTCTGCTAGGGCTAAAGTTGTGGAGGTTATCTTGCATCTGCATATTATTACGCGGCACCAACACGTCTGGGCATGAGTGGCGGGAAAATTCAAAACATCTGCAAGAACTCTCTCATCTTTACCAAATGATGATGCACGAGCGTATGGACATTCACTTTTGGATTTCCGATGGTAGGCGTATTTGTGCGCATTCTGCGACTATCACCCAAGCCTCAATCGTTTGCATGGAACGGCGCTGAGGCCTTTCTCTAAGCACAAATCTTTAAAACTGCGCATGTTTCTTTCACGTTTTCTTAGGAGCACCCGTTGCTACGCTTCGAACAATGTCAAACACTAGAACGATGTTGATGGATATTTACAACACAAACGAAGTTGGTACACGCACTGGCTACGAGCGAAGTGAAGAAACTTCGGTGTCCTAAGCACTGGCCTGGTGACTTTTTCGATACCAAAAAGCTATGCCCTCAATGACCTCAGGGTCCTGCAACAGCCACGGCTTTCTTCTCTTTTCTTTTTCAGACAACCAGGTCTTTTTGCTAACCAAACGAACATCGGGCGCTAACCAATTGCACACTTTCAGTCTACCACATTTCTGCACCTCTAGCTTTGTGTGTTCGTTGTTTCGGTGCTACCTAGAAAACAGGAACGGACTACTCATACATACAACTGTGACAATTGAAGCAGGACTTCCATTAAAGAATTCTGGTTAGGCATGTAAACCAAATAACCTGTATAATTATATTCTGTGCGCTGTGCTCCTTTAAACACCTCATGTAATCTTCGATGCTCGGTACTTCTTGATATGAAAGGAACTTTGTATTTGGCGCCATAGTATTTACACTCTAATTCTAACAATTCACTTAGAACGTTACGCGAGGAATGGAAAGTTTAATCATGGAGATGAAAGCCACAATGACTGCGGTGAACCCGGTAGAAAAACACTGTTGTGCTGAAAACCGCATGTTCGCTTTCTACAAGCGCACTCTTCTTATCAGTGAGATTATTAGTGCACCCTGTCTTTATTTTTTGCTATACTTTGAATGCTCTTTCAACAAAGCCGCTTTAAAAGCATTTTTATGACTTTGAAGAGAGTAGTAGTAGAAGAAATATTTTACCATTCACCAACGTGGCTTAGATAAATGCCTGATAGCAGTAATAATTTGAATAGTAAAGTATGTAAAAAACTCGTTCGACTACAACGGTTCACATCTTTCTATAATTGTAACTCTCAACTGCAAAGCCTTCACTCAGGAAGCTATTTCTTCTTTCTGGGCCACATATTTCAACAGACCACCCTTTAGAAACCTGCACTGAGCGTGATAAAGAGCCTATATAAAGAGGATGGCGTTATTTAGACCTGCTCAAAGCGATGGTGCTCTCCTTACGCTGCACTTGCATGCCCTGGACAGTGGATACGGTTTTTGCATTCGGGAGCAAATTTCTGCTTCTCCGAAGACACAACGCGAACACATGAAACATTTCATGCCAAAATTGCCAGAAACCGTTTGTCCTACAGCATTCCGGGCGGTGTCATAGGATTTCTCGTTGCACATAGTTTGCACGTGCTCGTGAAGTGAGAGGCTAGCGTGCGAGAGTGATTCGAATCGCAACATCTGCACCTTCAATTGTATGCAGTTCCAAACTCTTTACCTGTTCTATTGTCCCAGTTGGGGAGTCCACCGATATGTGAGACGGTTTGTGCGCATTTCCTTTGCTCAAAAAGCAATTTTCTTATCATAACTGTGTGTTAAAATAAAGCGAAGGTTAAAAAAAGGCCTTCTGTACCATAAAATGTGAAAGTGCCCAAGCAAGACGCTAAAGAGGATCACTACGATCAGTAGCGGCTGAAAATTTTAGATTTGCGCCGAAAGCACTTCTGCCTACTT
Organism: Amblyomma mixtum; assembly: GCF_055824585.1. Lineage (NCBI taxonomy): Eukaryota > Metazoa > Arthropoda > Arachnida > Ixodida > Ixodidae > Amblyomma > Amblyomma mixtum. Next base: position 258,390,916 of record NC_143012.1, on the reverse strand, counting down.
GGCTTGTTGGTAGGTGCGGTTGTGTGCGTTAACAATTTACCTGCTCAAATGCTTCAGAGATTCTGGCCTCTGAAAGCTTACTGAGGATTTCTTCAAGGGGGTTTATGTTTTTGTAACATAAACAATGCTTTCTTTTCCAAGTAGCGTATTCAGCCTAGCCGCGACAATTGCATGTGCCACATGTTTCTCAGTACTGGATTCAAACGCGATCTGTTTCCTTTACACCCTATTCAGGTTAACATTATCCCGCTGATTGGCCATACTAAAGACAGCTTAGGAATTAACATCAAGTGCCTGAGAGTTGCTTGTGTATATGTTAATATAATGCAATCTTAAACAGCAAGTTGAAAGCTACAGAAGAAGCGACACTAAATAACGTTTACCAAGCAGGTATATGAGAGGGAAAGATTTCTTTCATCAGGAGCGTTGTGCTGAGCGAGACTAAGTGCAGAAGCAGAGATGCCGTGCCTTTGAATCAGTTTTGAGCGAGAGCGCGGTTTCCTAAGTACTTCTCTGCTCCGCTTGGACTCGCGTCCTTTAACAGAGTCTAACGCTCTGGGGCCTTGGACACAACCTTCCAGACAACGGAAAGCGGTGAAAGCGCTCCTGACTTTCTTAAGGGACTCGGGGTTGCATTCCCGCCTATAATCTTTACGTTTTCAGTGCGCGCCCTCTGTCTCTGTGACATAGTGGTCGCTGGACACTTAGACAACTCATTTCCTTGCCGCTCTTTTTCCTTTTTTCCCCTTTGTTCCCCTCCCCAAATGTAGGGTAGCCAACTGGGCATCGCCTGGTTAACCTCCCTGCCTTTCCGTCCTTTTCTCTCTCTCTCTCTCTCTCTTTAGCGTTCTAGGTAAATTCCAGCCTGGAGCCTGCCAATCTTCACTAAGCCCTTTTGGTCGTTACTTGATCTCGTACAAGCGTGGTAAGGTTTCATTTCGATAAAAAAAAAGGAATAGCAGTAAGGGAGGCAGTGCGGCGTTAATCAGTGCGGAAGGCTTACTTTTTCGCGAGGTGTGGTGCGTTGGCATGTTTGCATACGAAGGTGTCCTAATGAAGCTTGTTAGGAAAGTACGTGCTATGTATGTTTGATGCTGCTTCGAGAGCGATGTCTTTGTGGGTTAACCCTTGTGCCTGCTTCGTGGGTTGTTAGAAAGGAAAGAACTAACAGCTAAGACGTCGACGCAAAACTTCCATTAAGTTTCACAGCTCCGCTCTTCATTCCTTTAGTGGAGGATGGAGCAATTGCAGGCATCTGCATGCAATCCCTTAACGCAAGTCCTGATTAGCATGGCTCAAAGCAGATCGCACGATTGCTGAATACGCAATAAGCTCAGGCGGCATAGTTGGATGCTTTATTGCACTGTAACTTGACCACGGCTTGTATTCCCACTTTACAAAGCATAAATCGTATTTGCACTGGTACACAGCAATGAGCTTCAATGTTGCACATGCCGTTGGCTTGATACATGCCAACCTTTCGAATGTGGTTAAAGCGAAGAGGTAGGCAAGGACCGCTGGAAGTATCGTGCTAAAGGACACTAATGGATTATTTTAATCCGAAAAAAAAACAGTGAAATTGGTGGCATGACCCAGGGATAAATAGACGAGGGTAAAATGAGAGGTATAAGAAAAAAGGATGTGCTCCGGGTACGTTAATGTTCTCCACGTCCGAATTTAGCTCAATTGCTATTGACTTTTTTCAAATCAAAATCTTTTCGGCGTCGGCTTACCCAGATGATTTTTTTTTTGTTGAGCTGGAATCCGCACACGACCGAGGCAACAATATATGGCCTGTGTTTCAGCGCTAGATAATCGGAGTTACAATATTGGTCGGTTTGTTGGGGATTAACAAGATTAAGGACTCCCAAAGATCTATGAGTGTAAACTAGAGAATGACCTTCTGCATTGAGGGGAATTAACTCATCACGCTATCGCGTCATACCCTAAAGGCGGATGTTATGTTTCCTCTCCAATTATTGTCAGTGATGTTTCCCTGTAAAAAAATATCAAGTGTCGATGGGACGCTGTTTCTAATGTAAGCACTTACCTTTTCAGGTTATAACGCTGGCTAAAGTATCGCGTAGAGCACTTTCTTCATAATATTTTGTCCCATGTTTCCGCCACCTATTGTACAAGTAGTTTTAAACATAATCTGATGGTAACCCTTGCATTTTTTATGCGCTATGTTAAAAACTGAAAGCGAAAGCCTCCGCCAATTTACGAATTGGTTTGCTTGGGTGACGATGAAGGAAAAATTTCAATACTTTTACTTTAAAAGTTTTTGAAGCCTAACTTGAAAGACCCGCCTCCGAAGGATTCCCCCATCAGCTCCACGATAAAGTATTGTCTTGTATTACTTCGTATAGAAAGCTATGCCCATTTGAAACAAAATTCATGCCTTAATTCATCTGTTGTTCCTTGAGCCTTCATGCAATTTGTAGCAAGATATATCCCAATGTGTTATTCTCAACAGACTAGTACTGTAGCTTTTACATGACAGACCTTTTTCCCCTCCATCAACTCTAGGGGTGTTGCAGATGGGTTTTAAAAAGCCGCCCAACGCTGCTCTGGGTCAGTGGAAGGCGACGCTGGCAGCGGTGCTCTGGAAAACAAGGTGGCGCTCGTCGCCTTTACCAAAGCCTCGGCGGAAGTTACAGGATTCCTAGAATGAGGACCCCACCCACAACCTGCTCCGGTCCCCTTTTGCTGCTTATTCTCCCTATCTCTGTGCATCTACTTGCACCGTCACTAAGCTTCGACGTGACTAAACCGCGTAGCTTCTGTTTAGAAACCCGCTTGTGACGTCAGTCTTACAGGCTAAGTGGCTCCAGCACAGCAATGCCAAACGTGCTATCTATGGGATTCCATAGCAATTTTTGTCATTTACCAAACTTCAACACTCGAGTATTACCTTCGCCGGGAGCGCCTATTACTGTTTTAAGCTTTTTGTTAACGGCACGACTGCATTACCCTGCAATATAAACATCACTTTGAATTCTAAACATGGCTATGAGGTAAAGATCGAGACACAGGGATTGATTACTCTTTCTGCCTGGTCTCATTCTACTTTTCACTTCGTGTGTCCCCAAGTGCAGTCTTAATAATGCAGATTTTGGAGTTGCTCTGAGTTTTTCTAACTTTGAGTTTAATAGTCATATCATTTTGGACCGTTCGTGCATAGTTCACAGAAAAAACCTTCGGAAGGAGAACACAGGTAAAAGAAGAATTGACGACAGAATATGTAATTTTAGTACTTGAAAAATATTGACCATCAGACCAAAGTGAACATGCGCACAAGCATCACCACCCTGCTAAACATGCAGAAAAATCGATAAATCGATAAAATCTTTTTTTCTGTGCATCTCGTCGCGTTCTACTGAGATTGCTAGCCAGTAAAGCTGTAGAAGAAAATCCAATTAGGTTTATGTACACACAGAAAAGAAAAGAGCTCAAAAAGAGACAAGAACATTTCTCGGAAGGCTGCTTCTAGTACTAAGGCCTTTTTCGCTGCTGTTTCTGCCTGAACATACGCATAAGGCTGAAATACTTGTGAGGAGTCAGTAACATATCGAGTGCGCGTAGAGTATTTTGAAAATGAACAAGAAGAGGCAACTCCGTCAAAAATTTCTAGTTCTTCTGCTAATCTGACCTCATAACAGGCGACTTCATAACAATGTTGAAATTCGGGCTTGTTGGTTCATACTTCGGAGCAATAGCGCAAACAGGACAAGGGACAAAAGAACGATTAGACACACACAGCGCTGTGTGTGTCTACTCGTTCTTTTGTCCCTTGTCCTCTTTGCGCTATTGCTCCGAAGATTCATAACAATCTGACCTCAAAACAAGCGACTTAAATATACCGCAGATGTTTTCTATCGATGCAAGACCCTCTCTGCGAGGTCGCCGCCACGCACCCAGAAGAATTTGTAGAGAGCCACAGCATTTACTAGAAACAGTACAGGTGCGGAAGAATCTACAGTTTGCCCAGCAGAAAGAACAACCCCCACATCTTTCCATCATTATCATCACTGACTCCCAAACAGCCTCTCGAAACTGCGCACACATACGTATCTCCCCTGTCGCGCAAAGCGTGTTATAATTCACCCATCACATCCCAAAACCCCGCCAGGTCTAGAAACCTCGTCACGTGCCTCTCCCTGGCATTGAGCGTGATCATGCTACATCACCTTCACTCTTCCTTCGGGAGGCAATGGTAAGTATCCAAACTCACAGGAGGTGGAGGTCATCTTTCTCACCAATTTGCACGTAGTCCAACATTAGTGATTGTCCCGCAGAGCAAAGTCATCCCTTCACAAAAAATCTCCTTCGAGAGGAAACGGCCCACAGGCGCCAGCTCCAGAGGAACGTTTTGTGTCTCTTTCGCTCTTATGTTCACCTTTTACTCCAGCGTAACCTCGCATATTGCTGTTTTGTGGCCCCCATTCCAACCCCCTACCATTTCACACGAGAATGACGCAATTCATTCTCAGTACACCCAGTGCACCCTCTCTCCCTGCCTGAGTGGGAAGCCTCCAGGCCTTATATGGCCCTTCACCACGAGCGTCAACTAACCGCCCGCGTTAGTCAGGCAACTACGGCAAATGGGGCCCTGGAATAAGGGCTCCACCACCTCAGCCCCCCACTATTTTCTGTTTCTCTACAGTGACTCGAGTTTACTTCATCGCCTTTCAGTTGAGCGCCCATTCATGCAGAATCATGTAACCACTTCGTGCATGCATGCTGTACCTCGCGCAGCGTTCGTAGTGATCGGATGAGGCGCTTGGTCGTAAAGGGCTTTTAAACGCCTCGAAACTGCTCTCGAGAAAACATCCAAAATTTGTGACGTTGGTAACTGCAGGTTTCGACCAAACTTCACTATACGTCCTTATTTCCTTCTTAAAACTTCAGCGCCACAAACCCCAGTGCATTCCTAATCGACAGAATATCGGAAGACTTCGCTCATAGAATTACTCCAACGCACTGGTAAAAATCCCCAAGCACGCGCCGTGATGTGGAATCTGCTGACAGGCCTCTGCAAGAGTGATTGCGCCCAAATTCCCGCATTTGCTTGACCACAGAGCACTCAAGTGTGCAATAAAGGCACAATAGGCAGTAGAAAAAATAGTCTACAAACGCTTGTGCTCAGGATGCGCGCATTGGCGAAAGCGAACAGCCCGCAAGCTTCCGACAGGTTGAATAGAGAGAGTATGAGCTCATATCGCGCCCTAAAACTCGCTTCCTGATAATATCCCCAAGTTTGTGCACACTGTTTTCCTATATGAAGACTGACAACGTTAACACGCTGTCCACCTTAATGCGGGAAACCCAGAGAAAGCAGTACTGTTTGTGTTCCCTGGTGATGCTTGAGGCTTCATTCTAAGCATCGCTCGAGGCAGTGGCTTCGTCGCTCTGCGGAAGCAAAATCGAGTGCGCTTCGGCGTTGCAGAAAAAGTACTTGCGAAGAAAGCAAAGGCAAAGGCGCGGCAGCAGTCGGACAGTCGGAAGGCAGCAGGACTTTATAATGAAGGAAGGGATTAGAGGAAGGTTGGAGAAAACCGGTATTTTACAGCAATACTTTTGGGGTGCGGGGTGCCTACTTTAATTAGACTCAACTATACTCTCTGTATTTTTACAGCGTTAGCTGCCCTTCCCATGTTTCTCAAGAATGTGGCGGCGCCGGCAACGTCCGCTTAACGCTTCGGGCCTCACCCCTTCAGTGCTTCAATGTGTAACAACCGGATAGAGTGCAACTGCCTTCCACGAGGACAGAACACTTCGAACTTACTGCATACGAGCATGCTGCTCTAATCCACAGACGCCCGCCGCGGTGGACTTGTGGCAACAGCGTTAGTTGTTCTTAGATGTTTGGGTTTGCGCCACTGGCGTCGGCAACCTGAAGCCCACCGCCGGGCATACACAGGTAAAAAACCTTCGAGCGCCCATCGGTAACAACGCACCTCCAGCGTACTAGCCCAGCGCCTCCCTAGTACATGCCTGGTGCACATATCCCTAGGCAAGCGCTGATGCTGCCCATTAGTTAGGCCTCGACTCTAATATGCGTGCATTTTAATAAGTCTAATATGCATTCATTTCTTTGCCATCACCAGCAAACAAACGCGGAATCAGACGCGTTACAAACTCGCAGTTATCTGCCATTTTTTTCGTGATGTGTTCTCTGATATCAGTCAGTATTGTGTCTCTCGACAAGGGTTGTTTTAGAGTTCTTAGCTACTCGGGTTAAATTCTGTTTTCCTGAGTGCATGTCCACGATCGCCATTGGGCGTAGTGTTAGTCCGCTACATTTTTTCCTTCTGTGCGTGAAACCCTTGTCTCTATTTCACCGCGTGTGCTAAACGTCTACTGCCATGAAGCTTCCCTCCTCGTTGGAGTCCGGGGGCGCTATTGACAGTTTCAACATCATTCGTGCCCGATTGTCGCGTTTAGTTCATTTTATCTTTAACTGAATGTCGTACAAATAAAAAAAAAACACTGTTCTCGGGATGAAGCGACGGTGTAGCCCCTAGCGGAAAACAAAAGTTTTCAATTTTATGGTACATTGAGCGTTCGAAATAAACAGGCGCGTAGCCTCGCAAGCTTGGCGGCAAGGCGATCCTCGCAAATAAACCCCTGGTAGCAGCGTTTCCAGAGAGGCGCAAGCAGCGCAAATGGGCTGGAACGGAGAGCGAATGAGAAATTTCCAGAGCGTTGTGTGAATCCTCGTCGTCCGGAAGTGCTCTTGAACGCGCTGTAATTGGATGAAATGGTCTGCATGCCAGCCCTGATTTATTCCACTCGTCTGAATGCAAGTTTAGTGGCCGTAGTCCCGTTAAACACTTCGCTGAAGCCGTATTCGTGTCTAAGTCACGTTTGAAAATTAGTATCGTTACAGAGTTGGCATTAACCCCTTGCGACATTTTAGAAAACCGGGCTTGTAAATTATGTGCATATGCTGAGGTCGAAGCTTCGAGAAAAACCCGCGTGACGGCTATTAGCGCATCATTAATAAAATTAAGCACGCATGACGAGCCCACACCCACACCCTTCTGGAGGGAAAGGTGCAGCGAGTCGATAATGAACACTTCGACGGCTACCTGTGTTTCTAGTATGCTCAAGGACAGTTTTCCTTGACATCACTTGTACATGTGAGTAAACTGCGAAGTTTTGTAGAATTCTGTTAAGGACACATTGATGGAAATGGTCTAACCTTCCGATGAATAGCAAAATCTAGCTTTAAAAGACTGCCCTTCGCTCACATCGCGTAGTCGAGACTACCTCAGTACACCATTGAGGTCTGTTTTTGACAAAAAATTGAAGAAAATTGCAAGCGTCCCCAGGAGGGCTTTGCGGAAGTAGTCATTGTATGATGCAATCTTATATGTGTGAAAAATTACGCACATTAACAACTATCAGTTCAACTAATACGTTTTCCTACAATTTTAAGCTATATGTCATGCGACCAGAATGGTACGCATAACCCGGAGACAAGCCATGAGCGATAGCGTCTCTATGTCAGCGTGATCATGCGTGTTCTGCCATTGTGTTTTATAGGTAGTGCAGGAGTTTGTACTGTGCTGCAAGGCTAGATGATCTTGCGGCCACTCAAGCCATACTGCAGTTAAACTACGCAAGGCACCTAGCCTTGCCCCGGTGTCGAAGCTTATCTGAAAATTTATGTTTGCTTACTACAGTTCTTAGTTACATGTTTAGATTGGCGACGATGTTTAGAAAGCAGTGGTTATGCAGCCGACAGAGGTAGCTTAGCGTCTGCACCTGGCACTATCGCATATAATAACGTCGTATGCTTAACCAGGTGATGACAAATGTGAATCGAGTATACTTTCCAATGAACGCTGCTTTGTTTCATATTGGTACCTTTAGTGACCAAACATGACCCCTAAAAATTACCGAACCTAACGTGCCTGCTAAGCGGTATGAGGATGACGGAGCGCATGGCTATAGCTTTGGCTATTTCACATAACTTGGTCTCTTACGAGCGCAACTTATTTTAAAGTTCAGGTAGCACACTAGTGTGTAGAGAAAATTCTGGATTAAGCAGAAATATATGTAAGAATAGTAAACGAGTTGCGTGGCAAAAAATAACATTTTATATAAGCAACCGTTTTCTACATTTTCCATTCAAATGCAAGAACGCACTCAGGGGTTCAAGCATTCGGCGAAGCATGCGATCGTGAGCTTTATATTAAGAAGAGATTGGTTGACTTACGGCGTTATTTTCAAATGACAACACCATGAATGTAAAGCCGGCCAAATCTTCAGCTGGCGTGCGCGACGGCCGCTTTTTCTGCGCTCCTGCGCTTTGTGACGAAGCAAACTTGGGGAAAGCTCAATATTAAGCCGGGGTTTAGTGAGCCCCTGCTTAAATTTTATATCTCAGCAAGTTTGCGCCGTCATACACTGCGGGAGCACGGAAAACGCGGCCATCGCGCACGCCAGCTAAAGATTTGGCCGGCTGTACTTCTACAAGCTCACGCCATAGATGCTGTGTTACTTGAAAAAAGAAGCCACTAGTCTTAATAACAATATATGAGTCAGGCTACAGGCCCTCGCCTTCGATAAGAATTTGGGATCCTGTGTAGAAGGCAGTTTGGCACGATGATATTTTTTGCTGTTGAACTAAGCACGAATCATTTAGTACCATTGTATTGCCTCGGCCTTCAATGGATACCTTCTTGATCTACCACAGAAAATTTTGACAAGCTTATTACACTTAAATATAGGCTAATGATTGTGGGGCTCGTGCTTTAAAGGGACAATATTTTGTACTCAGAGGCAGTTCTTACTGAAAAAAAAAACAATTACATTCAAAGACATTTTTATTTTTCTTTGAGAGATCCAGCACAGTGCTTGAGACATCATCTAAACCCATGGAATGTCGAACAGAAAACCCAAGCAGCAAAAGGCGGCGAAACCTGACTGCCAGAAGGCACACTGTCACGATAAAAAAAAAATGTAGACACGAATGCGACGAGAGCAATTCACGCACTGCGAAGCGTATTTCGACGGGAGATTCTCTACTAGCGCCTCTGCATCCACTAATCTACTCTCCGGACTAAGAACTCCATGCAACCCAATTAGAATTGCAAAACGCTATCCACGCCACGTGTCGTTAACTACAGCCCCTTGACGCAAGCTCGCATCATTAGCATCAATTCCAGACCTGATATAGGAGCGGAAAATTACGTAACCTCGTCACTTGGCATTCCCAAGTTGATGAACGGAGTAGTGCTGTGCTCGTCAGTGCACTTGGCAATAAATGGCTTCGCAAAACACCAAGAGAAAGATGCTGAAAACCTGAGTGAATTAATTTTTAGGCTGCACATTTGATGATTCCAGATTTGCGTAGTGGCACCTGAAGGTGTTTTTATGCAGTTTCGTTATTGGAAAGCATAACACACTAAACCCCGTCCCAACAACATTAAGAAGAAATTTCTTATTTTAATAGGACTGTACATGAAACTCTATTTCTCGGTTGATGTTGAGGTTGTGTTCTGTTGCTCGAGATACTAGCATTGCGAATATCTTGCGTGCAATCGCTCCACCATGGCGCACTTAGATGACAATTAAGATGGAGAATTTCAGGCAGACATATGTGCCCTAACGTTCAACACCACCATGGACACAATCCTCCCATGAGTTGTACTATTCCGATAATCAAAGACTTTTATTAATGCTGTGAAGATGAATACGTGAATGAAAATGTGTTTATTTTCCTTGTATATAAAACGTAATCCGCCTCATGGCAAAAGCTAGGGTAGTGGCATAAATGGTTAACTAAGGTTAGTAAAGAAATAAAACAAGAACACACACCTTAGCAAAACGCGGCTCACATTCCTGTCCCATACTTACATTTAGTAGCAATTCAAGCACGAATTAAACCGCAATAATGTATGCAAGAAATAATGTGGTAAAAAACAGCAAAAACCATAAAAACACAAAGGTTTCAGGTGATGCTGTCCTATTCTTAATAGCTATTTTAGAATTACATTGTGAACAACAGCTAAATTCTCTTAAAGACCAATTCAGTACAATGATGCTACAGCTGACGAATCAGTGAGGCTAGTAGGTTTTATGGCGAGGAAGGAACGTAAGCTTCACGATAAACAACAGCGTAAAGACATTTGAGATAAGCTTTGGCTGGAAAAAGAGATATCTAGACAGGTAATAACCACCTTTCAATTTCAATACAATCAGAAACTACGCTTTTTAGATTCCAGGTTGATGACAGCAATGTGCCTGATGTTTCAAAATCCCTAAATGACAGTGTGAAACTGACTCTGAAGCATGGTCTCACATTTTCACCAACTAACAATAATTTAAGCAAATATGAACTTCATTGAGATCAAAAAGAACTTTCGCGAAGAATGCGTTTTAAGGAGTACCCTGCAATTAGGAAACGAAAAACCTGATTCCTAATTTATCTGCAGCCTCTTACGAGCGGTCAGCATGTGTTGATCAAACCGATACGTTGACCCTCAGTGCAATAACTCTGCTTTCAGCCTGTTCTCACTGGACGCGGAACAGACTCATGAATTAGACTTGCATTTTAAATCTTTCTCCAAATATATTTAAAATGCAAGTCTAATTCATGAGTCTGTTCCGCGTCCAGTGGAAATCTTTCTCCAAATATATGCCGCCGCGGTGGCTCAGCGGTTATGGTGCTCGGCTGCTGACCCAAAAGACGCGGGTTCGATCCCGGCCGCGGCGGCTAGAATTTCTTTGGAGGGGAAATTCTAGAGGCCCGTGTACTGTGCGATGTCAGTGGACGTTAAAGAACCCCAGGTGGTCGAAATTTCCGGAGCCCTCCACTACGGCGTCTCTCATAGCCTTAGTCGCTTTGGGACGTTAAACCCCATAAACCAAACCAAACCAATAAAACCAACCAAATATATTATAAAAAACGAAACAAACTGTAAAGCGAAGGAATGTTTCATCGAAAGAACAGCCTACTTTAAAACAATCAGCTACTACAATCAATTTTGTCATCAAGCAAGCAAAGGCGGTAACATAGTGATCTTACCAGCCGAAAGATATAAAAAACAAGCCAGCAGGCAACTCAAGAACCATTACTACTATAAGAAATTAGCCACCGAACCAAGCCTAGGGTTCTGCCAAGTAATTCGGAGGAATTCAGTGGAACCATTATTAAGGGAAATAATAATGCAGTGGGACTACAACTTCTTAAATCTGTCCAACAAACAAGAAGGAAGCTTATCGCTTCCTAAGATCCGTAGGGTATCCGCAGAAGACCTCTTTATATTGGATATCTCGGTCAGGCTTATCATTTCAAGCAATATCATGCCTACAGAGGACTTGCCAATAATTCTGAACAGCTATACTTGCAGGTATTCTAGCCCTCCTTCCTTCCCTTGCTCTGGGCACACCGCGGTATTTTTCAAATAGTTAAGTCCCTTAATTACGCAGCCAGCGATTCCCAGCGATTAGAACATCGGTTACACTTGATGTCGCCGCTTTGTGCGCAAATATTTCCATAAATTAAGGGATCGGCGCGCTGTTGAGCGCACTTACTGAAAATTCACACCCGCGTGAAACTGAAGTGTGTCTCTCCCCAATTCAATTGGTACTGACACTGAACAATTTTGACTTCTATTCTTCTTATTACCTGCAAGTATTTGAAACAAGTATGTGCCCCGTGTTCTCAACGACTTAAGAAAATTTTTGTTTGGGTTTAGTGGGATCTTAACTGCTAAATTCATTCTTAGAAAAACCATTCAGATACTACCTGCGTTACATTGAAGTAATTTTTATGATATGCGAATACGGGGGATGCGACAATAAAAGCTTTTGTATCGCACCCTAATTCATTCCATTCTATCATTGAAATACCCTTCCGCTGCTCTAAAACGCATCAATTTTTTCTAACATACTGTTTGTTTTCAAGATAGCTAGCTTGAAAGCAGAGTCTACACGAAGCCTACAAACAGGGGGAGTACTTTGATTTCACTAGCCACCTTCCATGACTCTGTAGGCAAGGCATACCTTTTAAATATGACAGGTAACGCACCCTTCAAGAATATGTACCGACGACGGCCACCATTTTAAGACTATCCACTCACCAGAGTTGACAGCAACCATCCACTGAACTCCATTAAAAATGCCCTCCAACGAGTAATTACTGTAACACAATGTGATATAGTTAAAAAACGAACAAAAGTTGGCAGTGAGCAGCACAGTGCCATTATAGCGAAACACTGGAATGTCTTTCCGAACATTAACAATATTTTCTGGAAATAGCTCCCTATCATAACTAGCACCAATCGTTTCAAGAATATTATTTCCTGATGCACCAAGCGTAACACGCAGACGCAACACAAACCTGTCAGATATCCTCGTGCACGCCAGGCTTGATAAAAAGGCCGACTGTAAGTTTATGCTGTTGAGCAAGATGCAAGGTATGCAAGCATTTACAACGCGACGCCGCTCTCAGAAGCACAGCAAGTGAATTCATCTTCAATATATGGACTACATTTATTTGCGCTTAGTGTAATGTTATCTACATGCTTCAATGTTCCTCGTGTCACAAACAATATATCGGAGAAGCCAGACGATCAATAAGCGCCAGACTAAATGGCCACCGAGCAGACACAGAACGTACAAAAGACAGTGTTGGAACATTTTATTCAACATGGTCAGAACTGCGATTAATTTAACTTTATCATTTTTCAATGATTCTGTAAGTCTGCGAGGGATAGAAAATACCGAGGAATTCCTAATCCGGAAATTTAAAACATTACCACCAGCAGGGATCAAGGAATCCAGAGGAAACTTACTATCAATCGGGTGCATTCCGGCCAGGCGTAACTTTTTAAAAATGACTTGTAAATGGTGAGAGAAAAAGAAAAAAATCACACAGGTTTTCTTGAGTACTTCTGTCAACCCTCTATCGTTTCTTTCACCCTACCCCTCCGCCCCGAGCTTAACATTCCACCTCAATTACTTTTTTTCCCTCATTCTTTCTTGTTGAAGCTATCGTTATTTTTTTACCGTATGCCCTGTACCTCCTTCTATCACTTCTCAGGAAAGCCTAGCTTGAGGACTTTTCTTTTTTCTTTTCGCGCTTTCTCCGCGCTCGCCGTACGTTTTCTCTTTTTCCTGTAATTTCTGTTTTTCTCCCCGGTTGTATCATTTTGCCATGCTGCTTAATTCCTTTATCCTAGTTCTAGAGCTCAGCCCAGCCAGTCATACCAAGCCACCTGTCACAGCTTGAAAGACAGCCCTTCAAGGCTATGTTATTCTCTCTACGCTCCATACCTCCGGACTCTTTTCTGCTCAGCAGGCATATTTGTTAATCAAGATTTTGCAGGTCCATCGGTCATTAACCATTAGCCGCCTACCGGCGAGGACAAAGTTTTGAAGTTCACACTCTTCCCACATTACACCGTCCTCCCCGCACCGGCCCTTCCTTCTTGGAGGGAAGACCCTATTTAAATCTAGACATTGATCAGCGCTGTGCCAAGACGAAGACAGTGGCGGTTGTCGAAACGCTCGCTTGCACCACGAGGATTTCCCCTCCCTTGTGCATTTTCTTTGTCAAGGAACCATCTGCCTACCTCTCTCTTCCATGGACTTTATGGATCGCCTTGAAATTTAGAGGAGTTTACGGCTCAAACCAACATAAAAGTAAGCTCAGTAGGCAATGCTTTGAAAGGAGAATAAAGATTGAACTTGAACTACGCATTAGAAGTTGAGCTTCTATATGTGTGCCATAAAAAAACCTGGAACTCTTTTGCTCTGATATTTCAGTGAGTCAGGTATGAGTAAGATAAAAAAAAAAGAAGTAAGATACGGCCAAAAACTAGCTTAACAGCCAGTTTCATTAATGCAGCAAAACATCTTTACTAGCCTTGTTATCGATCATAAAATTTGGTGGGCCATTCAGGTAGCAATATGTGCCCACCTTTCAATTTCCATCTCCAGTGCTGTTGAAGAAGGCAGGAACGATTGCAAAGCTCCTTCAAAAGTTGGAGAAGATTGCGCGAATGGCATCACTCACACGACAGGGGAATATATAGCTGGAAGGCAGACACGTGTTCAAAGAAGGCCGGTGATAAGGTGTGTTCGGACGCAGGACATCCATCTCTCGTTGTATCGGGAATTCGTGGCGTGTGGCCATCAGGTTACTCGCCGAACGTGCTCCATCACTTCCTTGGGGCTATAATGACCACACTCACTCAACTCTCTGGAAGAGGCCTTATGACTAAGTTTGCGGGATCTGGCCAGGTGATGATATGAAATGCCTTTGGCTGCGAAAATGTTTTTCGTCTTTGATTCATCATCAGTGCTTGCATCTGAGTGGAGATAATCGGAGGGCCGCTCCAACGTGGTGTCATTTAACGATTCCTAATGGCGCTCATCAGTGGCTTGATACTGCATTCGGTCAGTTAGCCTACCTCATTATAAGAACTGGTTAGCGTAACCGATCAACCGCTAAATTTCGCTACGTTTACAAGTCAGCTCCAGTTGCACTTTTTTAACGCCAAGATTTGGTAAAGAAAATGGGTGATTTTGTAAATAAGTTATAAACAGCACCGCACTGCTACTACTGCTTGCGCACATCATAAGCAGAACCTCTCAGTATAAAGCATTAGATCTGCATTGTCTAGTTTAGCACACTTCACCTATCTACAGAGTCTTATGACATACACAGATATCTTTAGCAGCTGTGCATTGCCCAAACTGTTTATAGTCGCTGGAAACCGCGGCTGATCCAAGCTTCCGTTTATGAACAAAAACTGCGTGAAATATTAAGAGAAATTTGTAATACAACACTGGCAAGGGCAATACTTCTTACAAAGCGCTTCGTGTCAGTGTTAAAAAAAAACTAAGAAGCGGAAAGCAAGCGCATGCGATACCTATACTACACTAATACAAATTCCAAACCCACCATTCCCGCGTCACAATTTTGCCTTTTACCTGTAGGCTACTCACATTACGATTAGGCGCCTCAAGTTCAGCGCGTTCTGCGACACAGTTTGAAAACGTACGGTGGTATCTCATCTGTCCTACCATCCAACAAGGTAATGTGCATCTCTGAGCGCGTATAGAGGACTTCTAATGTTTTTTGATTCGGTGAAGAGGGCCGAAGTGTATATTTGAGTTTCCACAAAGCCTTGACCTCAAAGGGTTTACAGTATGCAACTCTAACTGAATATGGACATACTTTAAAAATTCCTTTCCTTCGGACACGGCGGTAGTTGCCACTTCGTTTAAAAGCCACGACTCAATGCCACTAAGGAAGCGCTGATAAGCGATCCTATCAAGAAATGACGCGGAGCAGGAATTATAATTAGAAAAGAAAGAACTTCAAAGCAAACAAAACAAAATTTATTGAAATTGCGGACTGCTCTGAGAAATGCTTTGGCTCAGTGACATATGCAGCGCATAATGCCCTGAGCGGAAACTTTTGCAGTTATCACATTTACATGTGTAAGCGCGACTTCACGAACCTATTCCCCATTTCAGCACTTCATCAGTTATGGATTTTTAATTTCTTGTCCCACATTTCCTTGCTTTGTATATTTTTTTCACCTTCACAAGATTTCACAGCCATTTCGGCTTGTTTAGCGCAGGTTTCTTCCTTTGAGGCTGATCAACGTGTTGAATGTGAGCAAGTAGTATTATCGAATGCAGCCAGCGCATGCAATATCCGGGAACTATCGTTTTCCAAATACATGTCAGTCGACCACTATCTGTTGAAAAGTCGACCCACCAACACCTCATGTGGCTGTTCGAACAAGCACGAGCATACCAGCGCTCTTTTGATTATTTTTTTTGCCGGCATTGCACGTGGGCTGATGAAAGCGCCGCTTTCATATACGCGTTCCTTTGGGTTCATCTGCCGGTGGCAGTTGTCAAAGTGCGAAGAGGACCCGTGCATGCGTGGCACAAGAGCAAAGAACAGTTTTAATCACGTTGGAAAACTGGCTTATCGCGGCCTTCGATGCCCGTGCTGAGTTTGTTATTTTTTTTTTTTGCTTCCATCTTCCAACGTTCGCATTCTCAATGTCATGCGACTCTTTCAACTGCAACGCTCCCCAGCGATCTGCTGTTGCTATGGCAGGCTTCTCCGCGCTTTCCGCTTTCTCGAGTTCTCAGTACTCGTTCTCATTGTCTCTCCGCTCCGAGGGACCAATGCAATCTCAGAGCACAGACCTGATCCCACGGCTTGATTCTCTCCAGAGAAAAGGAGGAGCTACTAACAAAACGGTAGGAATGCCGGCAGCTTTCAGCTGTCTCCTGATGTGCCTGATAATTCAAGGGAGCAAATCCGAGAAAGTAAGAAGGAAATCCTTCGAAAGGGTTTTATTTCGAGCAGTATTAGGTTTGAGCAGTTGCACAACTGTGAAAGTGGAAGTGAAAAAAAAAAGGCAGCTAAAATGGCGCTTTTCCAGCCTGGGTACACTGGCACTGAGGAGGCTTATGAGAAGTTCAGACGCTGTAGCCCCGAGCACAAACTAGTTGAGTATAACGCAGTCATGCATGACTTCGATCGTGCGTATTTGTTTCTCACGCGCGTGAACAAGCTTCGGCAATCGCTCTGGAGTGCGCCTTTAAGTCACTTTACACCTCCCGATCTGGGTTACCACATTCTGGTGACGTCGATGTCGACGGCAACCACTGGCTCTTCCTGCGAAGAACCACTGGGTTCGGTTACGTCACATTAGCTTGGTCAAGTGCGCATTGACGGCAATCGAGTCGTGTGAAGCTCACCCACTTAACCCGATCTGAAAATATTACTTTTCACAAGGAGCGCCAATGTGACGCTCACGATGCGGTCACGCCGATTCTCAAAAAAAAAACAAAAAAACTCAAAGACATGAATATGGATAAAGATAATGATAAGGTAAAGGCTCGAGCATGCCCGCAATAACGCTGGAACCAGAGCTGGAAAACAAACCGAAGGTTCATCTGTCGCTCTGGAGTAACACATTTCCCTCTCTGTGAGGAGCGGTAGGGAGAGCAATGACTGCTGCGGATATTCTTAAACGTTGGCAGCATCATAGTTTGGCCAACCAACTGTGCAATACTGTGGATTTTTGAGGCGATGTAATGTACGGCTCAAACAATGCCTTGAGATAAGAAAACATTATAGCTTGCAGAGCTGGACGGTAAGGGGAAATCTTGGACACCGTAGCGGGAAAGACTAGGGTACTTCAGATGAACACGTACTAAATGGGCTTTATATGCCGATCTTCGTAATTCCCTCTGACCCCGCTTTTCTGGATTTCTCTTCAAACGTGAAGATAAATTTCATTAGGCATGAATCAGGGAGATATTTTAGGCGAATGGACATCGCTCGTACTACAACTATTCTCCATTTTTTTTACTCCCGCCGTTTGTAATTTCAACAGGCGCAGGTTCCCCACACGTGTCATGCGGATTAGTTCTGCACGCAGCGAAATGTGGAAGTAAGGCGCTTTTAGAGTGGTCCATGCGGCAGGTAGCCTCATAAGTTATCAGGTTGTGTTACCGACATTGCAACTACCAACGGCCGCAAAGAAGGAAAAGCTCCGCGGAAGGCACAAGAATTGAAGGCATCAAAGAGTGACAAACAAATATTCGGTGTTCTAGGCCCAGGACCCTAACTCAAGTGGGTGGGCAGAAGCCGATCATTGGTGTGACGCGGTGCTCATCAACACGTTGGCGATGTAGCCCACAAAAAGAGGCTATAGTGTTGAGGCACAGTGCAGCCAGAGAACCGCCAAGCCTCCCCCGGGTATTCTTTAGGAAGAGAGAAATGTCGGTAAATGTCGAAAACTATTGAAATCGTATGCGGCGAATTTGGCCACTTTTGAGAAATGTTAAATTATTCCATCAGAATTCGTGACTCATAGTGATGTCGTTAGGGTTTCCTTCCGCGAGGCTGTTTTGTGTTGAGAAGATAAACAGTTCGCACGGGTCTAACCGGTCTAACGGGTCTAAAGCATTAATGCTAACGTTTTAGCCAAAGACATGCCTTGGACCACTACCTCTTGCGCAGCAGTAACAAATTGCTTCCTGACCTCTTCCTTTTTCATGCGGTGAAGACTGTGCAAACCGCATTTTACACTTTTTTCCATTGGCTTCATTTGATTTCTCATGCGCTTTTGCTGAGCAAGCAAAGCGAAGTTAGGAGTAAGCCAAGCCTCTGTTGGGTCGAATGTTCTTTAACTTTAAGAATGTGGAGGCGTTTTCTCAAGGCTATGTGTACAGATACCTGGCCATATGGACGACTGCTTCGGATCCGACATTTTTCTTGGTGAACATTCTGCTAAGATGAGCTTTCAGCCGTCACACAGTAAACATTTGCGAGTAGCGTCGCATGACAACAAATGTTCTCTGATCCACATTCTTCACGATTCGGACAACGCGTGCCCTAAGTCAGCGCACCAAATATTGTCTCTTGTTCGTGGAAATACGGACACTGCTGACAACGTTAGTTCCAACACGCTCAGAATTACTGGGGTGGCGGTGCCTTCTTTTTCATACAGCAGCTCCAATAAATAGAAGAATAATGTGATAGAGGTGAACGAAAACTTTGAAGCAATAGGCTCGTGTCACAGCCAGCTTGTGCGCCGAAACGATTACAATAGCTGAGTGAGACAGCTACCCTCCCTGCATCTTCGGAATGTCAGAACACAAAGGACTGCCCTGGATTTATTGGGTTATTAAACAGACATAGCTAGACATTATTTCCTTGTGGTGGAAAGGTCCTGTGACAACTTCCGCCATCAGAGCAACGGGTCTGGGTATCAGGTATTGTAGAGCCCAACGAGATGCTCTAAGACGCTCTAGACTCTCTACGAGGCACTATAACACCATAGAACTACAAGTGGTCATCCTGCTAACTCTTGTACCATCATCCACATGGTTTTCCTGGAGTTGTGGAACATCAGAGCTAAATGACACTTAATTACGCCGAAAAGGAGCGAAAAATAAGGCACCACAACCATAGGTAGCCGTACGACATCACCTGCGAGAGCTCCTAAAGCCAAGCTCCCAGGCTTGATGTGAGAAGATATGCCGCATTGCAAAAAATCGCCGCCCTCCAAAATGCAAATATTTTTGCCTCAGAACTGCCTAATACCATCCTCCTTGCTTAATGTGTAAAAAAGAGCAAATTTCCTGATCATCTCACAATGGTGTTCTACGCAGTTGCTTGGAGTGCTTGGCTTTGAAAAGTTAGCTTTCAGATTTTTTTTAGGAAACATAAAACTATCGGTAGCTAGTGAATGTCATCTTTGCAAGTCGGTATCTGAGCTGATAGTCGGATAACCAAAACCACGCACATACACTATGCAGAACAGTGTCCTCTTAGAGATAGTACTGGCACCAATGCATTGCTGTTACTGGTCACTACATAAAGAAGTGTATGAGGTAGACGACTCTTTCGCTCTTTTTCTTTTTGACGTCAGGGATGAAGTCAACGCGCTATTTCTGAATTTTCTAAGCCATGCGCCTTGTGGTGACAGCGAAGAAAAGTAGAAGCGCTTTTCCTGACAACCTGGCTATCTGCGGCTGATCTGCGGTCTGCCATGGCTAAGTAGTGGCATGCAACGCTGGAGCTCTGCTGTGATGCACACAGACGAAGCAGCAACCGAGGGCTCCTGAGGGCAGCTCGCGATACGTGGTAGCTGAGCTTAGGAACCGTTCATGAAGGCGATATCTGGTCAGAGCGGGCGATGAGCTCTCTGAAAAAGCTTCGCGCTTCAATGAATGCCAAATACACTATATGAAGCATTGGCTCGGTGTTGGATTAGTGTTCTGACATATCAAAGTGTTACTCCCGTCTCTCTTTGTAAATACATTCAAAGAATTTTGAAATAAAACAGGTGAAATCTTAGAACTCAGCTCCAAAGTCAATCGCATTCATAGTAAACAAACATAAGGCGATGCAAAGGGGAAAGAACCGTCATGCAGGGCCTCCTAATGTAAACACAAACGAGATGCAATCGATGAGAAAGGAATTGACAACATGTATTTTGTGTGTTTGGAATTTTATTTTAAATGCTACAATTGCTGAGCGTTCCAACCGCCTAAAGCCGCTGCGTGAAAAAACAGACTGTAATGCGTTCGCGCTCGTCCTTTGTTCCCCCCTTTTTCGTCCCCGTCATATGCACTTTCGCCCTCAGGAATATATTACCAACCCGCTTGTTTTGTAAACGTGTAAACAAAAGCTACTCAGATCTCGCCTTGCTCGTGCACAGCTACAGAATTGAATGTGGCTTCTGGATGTAATTAATTTACTCCGTTTCACTCTACCTCAAAATTACTCAGCGCTTGTAGCCCCGTCTACATGCGTGCATAACTCGGATATTACATAACTCCGAATCTAGCACTGCCATTTGCCCTATATCACAAAGAAAACAAAGAGTGCAGGAAAAAAGTTAACAATAGAAATTAAACATTGACACATAAAAGTAAAGTGATTTCCTCTAGATGCATGGTCAAAGCCGGTAAACAAAAACTTAAAGCTCACACAATGCACAAGGCACTTTTCAAATTCGAAGGAAAATTGAATCATAAGGCAAAGAAAAAAAACTGCAAACAAGTTAATTGTGATATTCGGTTATTCCCGATTACCGTACATCAGTTTTTATCTATGTGTTTATCCATATTATATCTCCCGGAGGCTAGGTGGCGTCTGCGCTGCGCTTCAGCCTCGACGGTCGGAATGGCGACGGTCGAACGGCCAAGAGTCCAGCACGATGGGTCTTGGCGGCGCAGACATTTCATTTGTGATTTGTGGACATCAAGTCAACAATAACTGTGTATTGTGGAGTATCGCTGTCGTCTTTTGACCTTTTATTCCGTGCTTTCTGGCCGGGGCAAAATATTACATCGTTACTGAACGACAAGCAGTTGTGTGCGTTGGCTGGCACGCTTCGAGCCACAGATGAGTTCATGACGAAACATTTGGTGTGAGTGGCCTTACAGAGCAGGTTTGGAAACTAAGCCGAGACGTTCTCTCGAAGCAGTGACTCCTGCGTTGCCCTGACTGTGGTAAAAGTAATGCTAACAAGTTACGTCTGCTAGGCACGGGGAATAATCCTTCACGCCAAAAAGAGAACTGCAAAGGTTATAGGGTAGAAATTTTGGATACGATACCAAGACTCAAACTCCAAAGGAACCATTTCGCATAGCGTTTTCCATTTCTCTTTCCCGTACGTCAGGAGGAGGGTACTCATTCCACGATGTCTAACATCTCTTTAGCTCTGCAGAGAACCAAAAAAAAAAAAAGATAAACCGAATGGTTCCCACGCGGCCTGCCTGGCTTTTCACATATAAGTCGCAAGCTCTTGCACTAAATGGGCAAAAGGAGTGACATACTTCCATAAATTATAGCTCGTGCTGCTTGCTTGTTGATTCTCACAAAGGTGACAAAAATTGGCTGGCAGGAAAAATTCATCCGCTGCAATTACATTTTCAGGGCTTTCTGCCATAACTCCAGTTTCATTCACCTCAATTAGTGACTTCTTCATGTCAAGTGATCACAGTACCATTCAAACATGAGTAGTTACAGTAGATATATAACAATTACCATTTCCGAAGGCGCTCTATACAGAATAATAGTTCCCTGATGAATATGAAAAAATCAAGATCGGCCCCGTCAAATTTATTCATGAAAATGAAGTAATAACAAGCGGTCAGCCTATTGACCATGTAGCCAAAGCACACGAAGCTTCCAGAATTGAATGTACGAAGAAAGGGTTGAGACCCGCGCCCAGCAACAAACGCGACCGCTGTTAAAAATAAAAGCTGTTTCAATTTTCAAGAGCAGCTCTTGTCCGGGGAATAGGAGCGGTCATGCCTGCGGCTAAAAATCCATACGAGCTTATCTAAACGGTCAAGTAAAACTCTAGTTTGGGCGAGTTGGTTCATGATTAAATAAAAACTGGTATGGCGCAAGAAACGGGGACACAGAAGGCACACAAAACACAGTACTGACGCCAACTTTCAACTGGGGTTTTATTGCACCAAGCCTGCCTTTTATACCACAACCAAGCCATATCAACGAAAGCGTAAACGTTGTACATATAAAACGGCAATTCATGCGACCACTGGCAATATAGTAACGCTGATCATAACAATCTAATCTAAACAGAGCTTGGGAGGCCAACTTATTTTCTGGCCAGCAGAAACACATCAACCAAGGCAAAAAAAGAAAAAAGAAACAAGGCACTGGGGCATGACAAATCCACACTAACGAATTGAAACGCGTGATGAAGGCGAAACAGAGCAAAAAATCGAACGACTATGAGATAAAACCACGTGAAAAAAGATAACCAACAATAACCCGGCAAAAAAAAAAAACATGACCAACAATAAGAAGGTTTTTTGTAGTTCGCAGATTTCCCTTGGTTTTGTGCTCTTATTTCGTCCTTTCTTTCGGTGTTTTACAATTTCTAGATTCTTAGACGCTAAGACGACTGTTCTTCAGGAATGATCTTCAGTTTTTATCACTTGACGCTAGGTGCTGTATCTTCAGACTTCATCCCTCCTTATTGTTATTGTTGGTCATGTTTTTCCGCGTTATTGTTGGTCATGTTTTTTTTTTTTTTGCCGGGTTATTGTTGGTTATCTTTTTTCACGTGGTTTTATCTCATAGTCGTTCGATTTTTTGCTCTGTTTCGCCTTCATCACGCGTTTCATAATTCGTTAGTGTGGATTTGTCATGCCCCAGTGCCTTGTTTCTTTTTTCTTTTTTTGCCTTGGTTGATGTGTTTCTGCTGGCCAGAAAATAAGTTGGCCTCCCAAGCTCTGTTTCGATTAGATTGTTATGATCAGCGTTACTATATTGCCAGTGGTCGCATGAATTGCCGTTTTATATGTACAACGTTTACGCTTTCGTTGATATGGCTTGGTTGTGGTATAAAAGGCAGGCTTGGTGCAATAAAACCCCAGTTGAAAGTTGGCGTCAGTCCTGTGTTTTGTGTGCCTTCTGTGTCCCCGTTTCTTGCGCCATACCAGTTTTTATTTTATCTAAACGGTTGAACCTCTACTTGATTCTCAACTTGGTCGTTCTTCAAGGCATTGTATTATAAAAATAAAATACACGGTAGCTAACTAAACTATTCCAGTACGCTGGAATATTTCTGCTCTGCCTCTTGACATGAAGCCATGGCCTTTTTTTCGCTCTTGTGCACTGACTTCACTGCTTTACGGATGAGTTTGGTGCTAGTACTTCAGTTGGCTTGTTAGTTTGCTTCGTGGCTTGTAAATCTGACTAGGGGTGGTAACGCTTCCTGTCGAGAGGAAAACAAATAAAAGAGGGAAAACCGCGCGACTTATCAATTCGTTTTTCTCTCGACGAGGATTGCTGGTGTTTCTCGTTTCGAAGTTGGTAAATTATGCAGCCTAACAAAACAAATGCAATGCATTGGTAAAAGCTGGTTGGATGAAATTCGTTGATTAAAGTGAACTCGTTTTACCCCACATTTATTTTTAAATGTTTTTTTCTTCTGAACAGAAGGTGAAATGTTTACGTCCCGAAAACACGAAAATTACGAAAATACGTCCGCACTTATGGAGTGGTGGCTGATAGCTGAACTTATAAAACGAAGTCAGATGCGAATGAAATTGAGCGGAACCACATAAAAAGCATCCATTAGAAGAAAAAAAACATCTGATACTCTCTTGTAATGTGGGCTAAGTAGTTATATTTTCCTCATTCAGCCGTTTTTGTTTTGTGTGTATAGGTATATCCTGGAGAAAAAAATGCGTTTGATTCATTCGGAACTACGAAGCGCATTCCGCCTGCTCTTTACTCAGAGTTCCGAAGTGAAAAAACTAACAGTAACTTCGAGAATCGTTGTTGATGTGGTAGTGGCAGTGTATAGTTGTATATAGTTTCCACCAACCAGTACATAGTTTACAAAAATCCCAGAAGGGAACATGTTGTAACTGTTGATCCTTTGATATGAGATTTTTCGCGCTCCCATTTGGTTTCTGTGCCCCATTTTATGTTTCATGCTTCATTTTTAGTCATTTAAAAGAATGCATCTGCCACAGAAGTAATGCAGCCGCAGATTTCTTTTTACATCTTGTGAAACCGTTGTCAAAAGCCGAATCATACAGGGCGGCGGAAAAAACAGCTCCAATAGCCGACAACATAAACCCAGTGGAACATTCCTCGAGTTGTGTCAGGGAGAATTATTTGCTACGTCGTAGTGTTCTCCTGATGCTTGCAGCGTTTTTGGCTTCGGAAAATATTCCGCGCTCAAAAAGTAAATTTCCTTCCTTTTAGACATGGAATCTTTACGAAAAAGCACTTCTTTTGAAGAATCCTCGTGTTGTTCAGCTTTTAGTATTGATTTGGTAGTGGTTGAGATTTTAGACGACTAGAGGCAAAAAATGAGAAAGTTAGGAAATCCGATAGATGAAGGATCGAGTTCGGGTGGCCGAATTTATTAATTACGTTTTACGTTAAGTAATTCTTTCTAGAACCAAAAAGCTCATATATTCTACACGTGGAGCGCAATTTTGGACATCTTTCATGTGCTTGTTATAAATGGAGTTCGGAAGCGACCGCTAGTGCAGGGTAAAGTTTCCACTTTTTCGTAAGGAATTTCGACTTTGATGTAGCTCAGCTTAACGAATGAAGAGAAACCAGAACTTGTATCAAAAATGAAGCTGGTAATAGCAACTTTGCGCTCGTTTTGTTTCCTGGTGCAGCGCCAAAAAGCTACATTTTGTTTTCTTTTAGTTTGAGAGGCCGGTAGCCTTTCGGATGGTTTCGAGTTCTCGGGTGCCCCGCAGGACTCCAGCATTTCATTAGTTAGAGTAGTATGAGAAAGCTGTCAGCGTAAAGCAAGTTTGTATTCCTAGCGGGCGATAACTAAAGCTAGAACCTTCAATTGCTGACCAAGGCAAAGGCCCATCACAGGCGTTCTCTGCAGTCTTCCATCTGTAGTAATGTGATATGTGAATGCGTGGCTATGGAAGAAATTGCAGGAGAGAAGTAATTGGAGTTGCAGCCATCCCTGCGCTTTTGCAACCCAAAGGCTGTCCTAGCTCAGGTGCCCTACGCTCCCATGCTGAGGCAGGCAGTGACTGCAGGTCCGGATCACGAGGGCGAAATACCTACAAGAGTAAGAACAAAGCGGAGCGCATGTGGCAGGTTCTCTGAGAAGTAGACATACGAAGTTTTTTTTGTAACGTGTTCAAAAAACGCGCTGAAAGAAATTTTTCATGCTGTAAATTGATTGAGAAGATTATTGCTTTCCTTTTACGCGGTATGGCATTGCCTTTACATTGTAAACATGACGTTTGCCTTAGGGGTAAGCCGATGCAGTGGAGCGCTGTATTCAGAATAACCGAGTCCAATGGAAAAGTCGATAAGAAGAATATTTTTTTATGAACTTCATAAACGCAGCTACGCCTAGGCCTTCTAAAGTAGGCGTGATTAGTTCGGCATTTCTGTCGCCGTGGCCTCACTATTTAATTAATCCTACTAACATGCCAGCTAGTTTTCCTATGCTTCGATCGACAAAATCGCCTTAAGGACAGGGGGCATCAATTTCCATTTCGCTCTGGATTGCTGATTCACGTCGATAAGCTTGGCCGTCAGCAAAAGACAAGTATGTTACTCAGGTTCTCAGCCTGAATAGATTTTCCACTCTAATGTGAGTTGGCAAACCGGGAAATCGTGTCTTACATTTTCTGTTCTGATTTTCAGTTGTTTTTGAGTCCATTATTTGCCAACAAAATCGAAAGGACATGTTTGATGAGCCTCTCATGAACTGGCAGAGAGAATTATAGATATCGATGCCTGCGTTTTCCTCGATTTGAAAAGAAATTTTTAATGGTCCCCGCATTTTTACGTACAGTTCTGACATAAATATTAATTCCTAATATTGCTTCCGTACAGTAAAACTTGCTCTCTTCCACAATACGACAAAATTGACGTTATGTGTGGAACAACGCCCATTGTGGATTCCTCGATCCTCCTTTGCTTATATGCAGGCGTTTACTGAGTGCTGTTGGCAATGTCAGCACGCATAAATAAGCATAATCACCTTTTTAACACTGAGGGATACAAATGTTGCAGAGCGTTTTAAGCTGGCACACACATATTGAAGTCAATACCTGCGTCAGAAGTCATTACCTGAAAGCGGCACGTTTTTAGTGCGGTAGTTCAGGCTGGCCCAGAATGAATTTTCACCAACGTAAAAAGACGGCCATATCTTTTCCTCAGAACCTGTAACTGCTGCTCACTGCTTAAAACTTTTGTATACCTGCTGACTTTTGAGTGAGAAAGAAACGGAGCAGGAGAAATTAGGGGACAGTCTGCGTGTACTTTACCCCCAGAAGAGGGTGCACGCATCACCCAAAAAATGTTTTAATGCAGACACGCTTATATTCGCGTTAGTAACTGCTGAAATAATTGATGAGTTAACATAAATATAACCGTTATCCTTATTTCACTGGTCTGTCTCATTTTTTTCATCAGTTATTTAATTCAAATATTAATTTCTGTGTTTCATCCTGTGTGCACAATGCTATCCCTGGATAAGCACTTCGTACCTCGTCCTTGTCGCTTGTGCTCTTGTCATTTGTCGATGTTTTGCGCGTCTGTGGCGTCAGAAGAGGGCCAACGTTCTTCCCGATGAATCCTTCTCGCGAGATTTGACTCCTTTCCAAATACTGCGGGAAACGCAAAATACTTCCAAACTGCATTAGAGGCATCACTCGAACTCTTATACAAATGGCAGACGTGAACGGTTTCTGTTACCGAGGCCCTCATTCCTGACGTCATTGCTAAAACGTGAAAGGCGTTTTGACGTTTTTGCTTCACCATGCTCGCATGGTAAATATATGAGAAGCCGGGAAAAATCGCTTTAATTAGAGAAGCGTACGAAAGGTGATATGATATCCAGCATTGGAGCACATAAACACCTGACACCATAAATGTCTCTATCGGCAGAAGTTGGTCATGTTTTTGCACTTCATGAACAAGTGAAAATTTCAGAGCATGCCTAAAGTTCTGATGTAGTAATGCGCGTCTTGATTGTTCTGCAAAGCCTCGATAATTTACAATCACTTTTCTACAGAGTAAAAGAAAAAAAATGTTCACGACAGAATAAAATCAACTTGACGAGAGCTAACCAGTTATCGCATTTAGAGAGAACTACGCCTAACGCCAACGCCTAAAAAAAAAGACGTGTTGGCAGGTGTCTGAAAGTGCGCAGCCAGTGAAATCAAACGCTTACGTCAGAAAATTGTTAGCAAAGGTCAAAGTAAGTGCCGAAACTTCGAACAGTTCGGGAAATTACGCCGGCGCTACCACCCTCGCAGAAAGCGATTCGCCTGCGAACTACATTCTCCGGAGACTTGCATAAATATCACGCTATATGTGCTAACCCTGCGCTCAGTGCATAATCGTGCATCTGTCTGCATCCGCTGACCTCTCGGCTTCATCTCCATCCTCACCACCCCATTTTTTGTCCTGCGTTTGTTATTTAACTCACACGGACGTTTCTCCATCCGCTCTTCTGGCCTATTTTAAAGCGCTGTTGAGTGGAGAAAAGTCTAGGTTGCGCAGTTAGCTCTCACGTTTCATGCTCATTTACCCGCTCACATAACTCTTGGCGCTCACATGCCTTTACGGACATTAGATGTGCACCTAACCTTTTATAGCTGCGGAATAAAAGTTTCCTTTTTGCTTATAGCTTAACTGGTTGACGCCAGCATGTATTCATTTAACATTTCTGCATGACTGAAAAACGGGGAAAGAAACAAAGACTTGAGGTTGGGCTCAATTCGTCGTATTAAAAAGAAGGTTAGCTTGAAGATTTTGTAAACCAACTTTTTGGCTCTCTGAAATATAGAACGATTCAAGGAGGGGTCCTTTGTTCATATTTGAGATGCAGTTCTTTGTGGCTGCGCTGCGCTGGGTGCTTCTGCCTGTTGCTGTATATGAGACCTGCAGGTGTAGTTGCTTACTCAGTAGTTGGCAGCTGCTACTCAATTTTTTCTTCCAGCCAAAAAATAACAAATGGATGCAAAATGAGAAATATTTTGTTCCGGAAGAACAACAAAAAAGGTTGGAAGAAAACTAACCAGAGCAAAAGAAACGTGTATATCACTTTCAAAAGCAGTAACTAATTTTGCATTCCAACTGAAATGTCAGCCGCCGTCAGACTGTCGTTAGCTATATATCACTCAGACTGGTGTGCAATCTCAACCTCCCCATCAACACCACACGAGTCATCTGGACACCCACAAACTCCTCCCTGTCAGGGAGCGAAGGTCGTATTATCCGGGTGGGGTCCAGCCCCAACCCCCATCACGAAGCAAGATGTTGACCACGTACCATACGATCACCCAGTACTGCTGACTGCACTGCCGCCTTTACCCACCGGCCAAAATAACCCCATCCCGTTGGCGCCAGCTCCAAAAGCGCGCCTTCCCATTCCACACATTCTCCCACATATCTTCCCCACCACCTACTCTCCCCGCTACAGATTCTACGGTGGGCATACCTATCTTCTCGACATCATGGGGGCCTGCCCTGTCACCCACTTGACCCGAATCACCACCTAGAAAGAGTTTTAGGCTGCGCTGCGCAGCTCAGAGCCGGACCCTAGCACGGCTCGTCGAACGGGCTTACTGGGTCTCCGAGGCGCATAAGCCTGCGGCCATCCGGCGAGGTTGACCTGCTGTGTTATGTGGTGTTCCACCCGTCAATTTCAGTTATTAAGTTGATTGTCTGCCTTTCTGTCTCTGTCTGTGTTTCTCTATATCTGTCTACACGCCAAAGATACCGTCGTTGACATCTGGCAGTGTGTTTGCTGCACTACATTACCCTTTATGCGCTCCCGAGAATTTTGTTAAATATATTGTTACGGCATGCGGCCTACGCCGACCAAGAGCGCGCTGCGCTAGACTTAACGCTCAGCAAGAGCGCGCTACGCTAGACGAATAAAAGAAGAGGCGCCAGGCGAGCGCGAGGGGAGAGCGCGCAGCGCTAGCGCGAGAGGTGGAGAACGAAAGAGAATCGCCGCGGCAGGTGGTGTTTTCCAGGGTCTCCTGCGTTGTTCTATGGCTTTCTCTACGCGTGCCCGCCGTCCCGTAACAATATTGAACTTACTTAGTAATGGAAATTGATTTAAACTGATCTAAATTGCAGAACTTAATTTACGCTCAGTGTGAACAAAAAACTAGACGCAATAGATAAGACATCAGGCATTGTTGGAATTGGCAGCTTCAACCACAAAATGAGACCAGGCCACAAAGCAGTCCAGGCCGTAAGGTTTTAAGGCTACGCTACTAATTTTGTTTTTCGAAGGAACCCTGCTTGTCTATTTCAGATTGAAACATAAGTGGAAAACGAACAACAAGCATAGTTAAATATGTTTCGGTGGAGCGACTATTATCCCGAATGCATTAGAATCCCTTCCTCAAAAGCCAGCTGCGTTGGGAAACTAAAAAAGTAATGTGAATATTTTTGTAACGCAATGCGCGTCGCCTACTTGTAGAACGCCGCCACAAAGTTCTGTTTTTTTTTTTCAGGTTGACAGATGAAAGGCTTTATGAGAATGAGCAAAACTTCCTTCAGCCTGCATTTCGTCTAAGGCTCCGCAAGCCGCATTCAGGTAAAGGGAAGTGGCCCGGTATTTTTTTGTGCGTGCCAAGCGCCAACCCACGTTGTTGACGTGACGAAGCCTAAGTGCAAGGCCTCCGCGGCATTGGCTTCTCTCCGAGAGCTGCAAATAATTTGCTTTTTTCGTGCCTCGAGAAATGCTGTCACGCCGATGTGGCCCAAAACAGAATTTTAACTGCGGGGGTGGCTAAACTTTGGCATTAAAAACTTTCCTCTTGCTCACGTTCAGAGCTCCGCAGGCGCCAGTTAAGATTTCCCTGTATAAAGTAGACTTTGTAGGTGTTTTCTAAGGTCGACTTTGATGTTATTTTCCGGGAATTATCTTCTTGCCGCCGAACAGCGTAGAACAGCAGCAGCGTATTTTTTTGTCTATTACTTATTTTCTGTGTCTGATGTGATTTGTGGACTGAGATTACAGTATTTTTTCTATATGCTTTGTGCATACTGCTTTTTAGAAAAAAATATTAGCCTCCATGCGTATAGTATCAAGAAAAGAACGAGGTGCACCACTTTCGTCTTTATATCTAACATGATTTCAAATACTTCAGCCCGCTTTTATCGAAAAAAGGAGTTCGCCTTGAACAAGATGGCTTTTAATCTGCACGTCATCATCATCACCAGCCCGACAAAGCCCTCTAGAAATACTCATTCAATAGAAAGTTTCTTCATTCCTGCGACGCGTGCGTTTTGATTAGTTGCTTGGACTCTTGATTTTTTTGTTTTCGCACCAATTTCAACATGGTATAGAGCTTCGGTTGGACTATGCCGCTAGCTTGTATCCTTAGCAGAAGGCAGTGTGCTGAAAAAGAGCACTATTTTCGCATACTGACATACTGAGTAGCCCACATGCCTCAGTTGCTGTCGTAGCTGCTGCAAGCTATCTTTGCACTTCGTGCAGAGGTGAAAACATGTTTTCCTCTATACTGGTACAGTGTTTATGTTCTGAATGTTCGCAGTAAATGACACAGTTCATAAGACTACTGCACGCAATAACTGCATGAAATTTCTCATATTTTCAAATAAATGTATTTGAGAACCATTTCAATTTTTAAATTTATTTTGGTTTATCAGAAAGTGCACTGCTTGATGAGCCTTTCCTTCTGGCAATTCTGTCAGCTGGACCACGTCGTCCATTCTTTAGGGAAGGGCACTGCTAGAAATTTTCACGCTGACACGTGAGCGCACGTGATGCACACGACTTGCATAATTTTGCCTTTCTATGCACCCTTCTGCATAGCTAAATTATTCTCACTAAAATTGAAACCTTGGACACACCAAGAAATACAGACATAAACAAAATGACGATAAATGTTAGGGGTGGTGACATGAACGCTGTGTTTTTTTTTTTTTTTTGAATAAAGTAAACAAAGACCTTTGCACATTTGTGCCCACCCAAAAGAAGCCTCTAAAGTTCTATCCACGTCACTGCTCTACCCAGTTTTTTTGGCAGAAGTGCTATTCTCAGTTTTCTACAGAAAAACGTCCCTTTCTGTTTTTTTTTTCTGTTGCTTGAAGGTATCGAAAAGATAGTGAGTGGTTAGCTTCTGTGGAACCGAGGGAGCACTGTAGCAATTGGCACGTTCTTGAGACGTTACATGCCGAATGAGAGCTTAAAAATATCTAGCCTCGGTTCACCACAGCGAGCGCGTTGTCTACGGGACGTAGCAAAGAAAAGCATGTTACCTATGCTAGAGCTAAATTTGAATCTAACTTTTGGGCAGGTTCCGAGCTGTTGGGACACTACAGCGGTGGATATAGAAGAATCAGTTTAAATTAATGACGTGTAAGCTACCAACTATTTGACAGATAGGGACAGGAACAAAATTTGTGTAGATATAACAGCCGGCAAACAAAAAGGTTGGTACTACGGAATGCGTACCGGCTATAGCGGTTTTCTGTCCATTTTAATAGCAATCCATGGACGGGGCAATGTGTTGTTGCATGAGAATATCTGTAATGATTTCTTTGGTTTGAAAACTCCAAAACATGGCCTGCAAATACCACAATATTGTGGTGACCCAATTTTTCTGCTAAAACACTCATACAATTGTCATAACCAAGCAAAAATGCTGCTGGCGCTCATTGCTTGTGCTTCGGTGGTGTCCATAGCAACTGTGTCGCCAATGTTGAATCTACGTATAAGCCAGATTACGATACTCTCGTGCCGGGACCGGTTCACACGCACTCTCATACCTAAGCATCAGGCGGCTTCTTCCACTGGGTTGCAAAAACGCTACGAAGCGACAAGCACTGTAAGCGAGATTTGTAGTCTCTGTGAATGCTTAACCATTCCCGTTCCATTGTCCAGGAAGTACAAGAAGTAATCTAAATACCACTGCGTTGTGTAGCCTGCAATGACAGCTAGACGAAAAGAATAAGCTGGTTCGTGGAGCGCTTGGATGGGCGGGACGTGTGTCAAGAGCTCTGCCGCTGTCGAGTAATCAGCATTGATTGTTTCCCATCGGGCGTTAAAAATGCCGACGAGCGTCAAAGACGGATTGAACATGAGGCAAGCACGGAAGCACGAATAAGTACTGGGCAGTAAAACCGTCGACCTACCTGCGTCGCCATCGCAATAGTTCAAGTATTCCGTGACCTTGTTATGAGAACATACAGATGTGCTCGTAACATTCAGGACTGAACGAATAAACACCTCCCTGGCGGACTTCGAAGCCTGTTTCCTTGGTGCGAGCCACTGTGCCGCTCTCCTCAATGGGGAGGTTGAGTGCACCGGAGCGGTGCCTCACTGTATGGTTTTGGTGACGGCTGGTTGGGGCCTTTGCCTCGGGGGAAGCTCGAACCCACGGTGTTAATGGCCTTTACCTCGTCGCGTTAACCACAGCACCAACCGAGTGACCAGTGTGCGAGTTCTGCTACTCGGCCACGCAAGAAGTACAAGTACAGCTCGAAGCTACGGCGTTGGTTTTCTGTGTTTACACGCTAGCGGCATCGATATGTATGTGATCGCGTCGAAATAGCACGGTGGCTTGCAGTGTACATATAAAGGCAATAATTTCGCCGAGTGAGGATATTTGAGGGTGACCCTTGGTAAGCGTTCTACAAATTATGGTTTACCCCGTATTTCCTTATATCGCGGCTACGCACGTCCGTAGTCCGTGGCTCGCAATAAGTGCCAGCTTCGGAGGGTTTCATATAGGGGCAGGACAAAACCATGTCAGACCTGCCATAAGTACACGTAGTCCTGCGTTACCGCGCAAAGGGCAGGCATGCAAATGAACAGTTTGCAGCAATGCTCGCTCTATTACTGAATCCTACCTCACCGTTTCTAAAGACTTTTAACAACGCATGGTTTCAAAGAATCGCATGAAAATTCTTGCACTCATCGGAGGCATTTCCCCCGATGGTGGACAAGGCGTCTGCAAACCCCATCTCCAGTGGTTGCAACGACTAGTCTTCAATTACGGCGCCATATGCAGCGTTTCAATAGCATTATTTCGCCGTTGCTCCCGCAGGCGCCCTGTGTCGTATCACCTCGCGTGGTAGCGCGAAAGTTCGCGTTCAAAAGATGGCGCCATGAGGCTTCAAAAATGGCAGCACTCAAATTTCTTTCATGTTCTTGTCTACAGCTAGTATGTGTATTTTGCCTTTGCATCGCTCGTTTCATAGCAACTGTGACGCCAGGCGGTAGGAGTTTTGCCTGGGCCACCCTCAAAATTTTACCTTCGCCGATTTGGACCAATATCGATGTTGAATTATGACTGACCATGCCGGAAACGATGGCGCCCTCTAAATTTCGCCCGCGTCATTCGCATAATTTGCCCGTCCCCCCCCCCCCCCCCCCCCATCCCCAAAGTTGACTTTGGCCGATTTGGACCAATATCGATGTCCAACGATAATTGACCATTTCGGACACGATGGCCTGTTCTGAATTTTCCCCGCTTATTTAAGAAATTCGGCCCTGGCCGCCTCTGAAATTTTACCGTGGCCGATTTGTATCAAAATCGATGTTTAATCATAACTTACCATGTCCGACATATGGTGCTGACCTCCAAATATGACACGGGTCATTTCCAAAAATTTCTCCTGGCCACACCCGAAAAAGAAGTTCACGGCTTTGAGATTTGCACCATCCCACGTCAGGCATCGGTTTAAGTGGAGTTAAACACCAGCTGTTTTTTTATTATGCAAACAGGCAGAAGGTGCTAGAAATCTGCCGAGTACAAATAGTGCTGCAAATAAAGCGAATATAGGCACCATAATTTTCATTTGCCGGCAACTAGAAGCGAAGAGGAGTCTTTCCGTGAAAACATCTGAGCGAAAGCTTCGATTGGAGAATCGCGGATATTTAGTAGCTTTTCACACCCTGCGAGGATTTATGGAAGACCCTGTGAAGCTTTGTGAAGGAAAGCTAATAAACGAAACGCCACAAGGGTCGAACAGGAAATCAACCTTAGAAGCAAACATCAAAAAGACAAAAAGCACCAGCACGCTCTAGATGAGAAGGTGAGTAAGCTGAGAACATGACAGCACTCCTATGTTTGAAGATTACGACTGGTTGTATTATGGTCCCAGTAAAACACGGTGAATTGGTGAGTGGCTACTACGGATGCTTGCTACGCGACGTGTGGTGTAATCACAGAAAACCGAAAAGATAGAGTTACCCCGACATTCGTGGTTTCTTAGCTTTCCAGTGATGTTGCACGTTTTCCAGTTACCGCTTTTTATCAGGACGACTAAGTAAAAAAATGAATATTATACTGCTGGTGCAGCAGACAAGTGGGCTTACAGTTAGAAATACATGAGCTCAAAATCAGTGCTAAAACTAAGCACCATACGAGACGAGTGACACGCGATGACACCATTTGGTTGAGTATTTATGAGCAAACAACTATCAGGTTTAGAGGCCGTTTAATTTATTTTTGTTCCATGTACGTCTCGTCTGCTACAATTTTTTGTGCTATGAGACCTTTTATTATCGTACGGAAGAAACCCTCGTTCCGTCTATAGCTCGTGGTTGTGACCATCGCCATGTGAGCCGTTGCTCAATAACTTGAAGGTGTCGTCTCCAGTTTGTATCACATGTACGCATAAAGCTGGATGCAGCCGAGATTGAAATTCTTCAACTTCCAAACCCGGAAGTAGCCGTGGTTTGAAAGCAGAGAATGTCTTTGTGTTTTGGCTGCTGCTTTCGAGTGTGTGTCTCGTCGACAAGACCTTGGCTCACTAAATCGGGTAAATACAAGGTTTTGCTTTTAGTCTATGTGACAAATCTAAAACACAGATGAAGCACAGATAAAAATTCATCAGCTTCCAAAACCAGAAGTAACATGGACTTGAAAGAGTTTAATCTTTGTCGCAGGAATTTCTATATTACAGGGTACCCCGATGTAATTCAATTCTTTCTTTAGAGGACTGCAAGGTTTCGAAAGCGAGGGCATGCACTGTTAAAAAAGAACGATAAAAAAGAGCAATCGGGAAACTCAAATTTAGAGAGAGAAACAGGAGTCACCGCTTTTTGCGTTTGAGGCATGCATTTCTTGTTTTCAAGAGTTAATCAAAAGCCGCCGCGGTGGCTCAGTGGTTATGGTGCTCGGCTGCTGACCCGGAAGATGCGGGTTCGATACCGGCCGCGGCGGTCTAATTTCGATGGAGGCAAAATTATAGAGGCCCGTGTGCTGTGCGGTCTCAGAGCACGTTAAAACACCCCGGAGCCTTTCACTACGGCGTCCCGCATACCTTTGGAACGTGAACCCGAACAAAAGAAATCAAACCAGTCTCATTCCCGTCGTGTGTGGAGTGTATGGAGAAACTCTTTGAGAGAGCACAACATGTAAATGACGCAAATAGTCAAGGAGAACTGCAAGATGCCTTCTTTGGGCTTAGAGAGCATCTTTTAACGCAGTATGTCTTCCTTCACATCGAAGAGGACGTACTGATAAGTCCCAGAATCAGCCAAACCAAGGAAATACTAGCGCTGGATAGAAAAGGGCCTTTTGACAATCTGACGCACAAAGACATCCTGGAGAAGCTTAGCAAATCCAATTCCAGTGAATGGACATA
Source organism: Amblyomma mixtum (assembly GCF_055824585.1). Classification (NCBI taxonomy): domain Eukaryota; kingdom Metazoa; phylum Arthropoda; class Arachnida; order Ixodida; family Ixodidae; genus Amblyomma; species Amblyomma mixtum. Next base: position 258,355,269 of record NC_143012.1, on the reverse strand, counting down.
TCACTGCATCAATGAATTCATCTCGTGGAGAATGGCAGTGATAAACAATGACAATCAAACATAGAGGGCTATTAGCGTGGGACGAAGAGGCACTCCACAAGGACCTGGGCTATCACCGATGCTTTTTAACTTATCACTAAGAGGCTTACCGGAGAAACTGACCGAGAGTCGGGGCAATATATACATGCTATTCATGTCGATAATGTAATGGTATGGTGCTCCAGCGGCAATGAGGGAAAAATCGGAAGCAGACTGCACAAAGCGGCGGTCACGGTCTGTCATTCAGCGGCAAGTTTTACACTAATGTGCTGCACAACAAGGTAAAATCTCTGCCAATTTATCCTGTATTCTGTATTTTCATTGTTACGCACCAGTGAGGCTGTTCGACAAAATGGTTTTAGACAAAAACTGCTCATTCCCTACTCCACATTAATGGACTCCTGGGAGTCTTCTTACCACTCATGGAGGAGTGGTGCAGCGGGTAAGTGATGTGCAACTGCCCTGCGATGGAAGGTGGTGCCACGGGTGGGATTTTTGCGGTCCAAGCTACTCTTCCCAGCTACCTCTCGCGAACAATCATTAATTTACCAGGCCGTGGCACTCGTATTTCGATGGAGACGATTTTCTGAAGGCCCGCGTACTGCATGGTGCCAGTGCACATTGAAGAGATCCAGGTGGTCCAAATTTCAGGAGCCCTCCACTACGGCGTTCCTCACAGCCTGAGCCTTTATGGGATGTTAATCCCCCATAGACCAGAGACTTATCAGTATATTAAGTGGCACCTGCCACGTTGCGCAGTTTCCTCAGAGTTCGGTGGACAGGTTTGATGACGCCACAAAATCACGTGACCGAGCTGACTCGGGTACCTCCAAGGTTGGTCCTCTGTGAATATTTACTGGACTTTTTGCTGACGGTGTAGAAGGACGACGATGACGACGACGGATTTCCTGCGAAACGAGCTCCTCAAAGCTATCTTATTAAAAGCTCTAAATATACAATTGCTGCAGCTCCGCTTTTCATGCAAACTACAACGAGCGTAATTTACGTGCTTTTATAGCCAGTCCCGAAAGCTGCAGGTGGAAGTTGTGCAGATAATGGCCAAAAATTCATCTTAAATTCTACTTTAACGATTCTCAATTCCTACTCCGCTTTTTGCAACCTCCACCACCAACACTCTCGTATGAGGGTGGAAGTATTAGGCACATACAAAGCGAAAATAAAGGTTAAAACGCTCTGATATCCTTAGAGCGGGGCCGTAAGCATTATTGAAACAGTGTTCGGTAGGGGAAGCTTCCCATTGCAGTGAATAAATTGTTCACAGTATAAAAAGAAAACTTTGAAAATAGCCTCGAATATTTTACGAATCATTTGCGAAAGAACAGCCGTGCAAGTCGCTAAAACCAAGCTCCAGGCTTTCTACCTACGATAGAATAAGGGTCCATATTTTGAGAACTGTGAAATCAAAAACGTTTCAATGCATACTAGCAGACAAGTTTAGTTTACATATTTCGGCTTTTATGAATTGAAAGCGCTACTCCAAGAATATTTTCAGGGGTTCCACAAAAGGCGAGTGGGGTGCATAACATATGAAGTAGTCAACCCCTGGCGACGCTGCCGTGTCATGATGTGGAGGGCAACTGCAGCAGGAAAGAGATTAGCCTAGGCGTAACACTTAAAAGAAAGTGAAAAAAACCTTTATTGGGTCAAGGACTTAAGGGCGCAGTGCATGAGAGGGAGAACGGGGGGGGGGGGCTAAGGAACGTAAAGCGCCCAGCGTCTTTTTATACCTCCCTCGAGTCCATATCCAGTTTCCTTATTTAAATCCTAATCTAGGTATGCAATCAACGCTTATTTTCCTCATAAAGCAATCAAGGTGGACTATCCGGCGACTTTTCGTGCTTTCAATTGTAGCACAATACTTGTCAACAGGCTCTCCTTGTCAACGAAAGCTCCTGACTGTTTACAAACGCGGGTCTATGCTATAGAGCCTCTTGCGTACCACTTCTGGGGTCGATCTTTTTTTTCTGTGCTCTTGTTTTCGTAATACATATTTTTGCTTCACGTCCGTATTAGAAAGCTAACAATGTTACGTCTCTTTTTCTTCGGATAAAATTAAATTTAAAACACACCATTAGAGCAAACGGTTTTCCAACTCGAAGAAAAAAATTCCGGGTTGAACAATGAAGACAAATACAGGGTCTGTTCTGAAAGTAGTAGGACTGGTTTTTTCCTGGGCGAACGGGCGGACGAGAGGTGGTCTGCTCATGCAGGATCGTTGAAGGGGGATTTTGGGAATGCTGGGAAAAATCGGCAGTCGGCTCTCGGCCGTTGAAGAGAGGAGGTCGTTTGTACTGTGAACCCCTGTCGAAACGTCTCGTCACGCAGAATCGTCGAGTGTTTACTGGATCAGCGATACGCAATCAAATTTTGAGTAAATCTTGGTAAAACTGGCAAAGAGACTCACAACATGATTAAGGCGGCCTACGGTGACGCTTCCATGGGTATATCAGGTGTTTTTGAGTGGCACAAGCTTTTCCGAGAAGGTAAGGAAACAGTGGAGGAAGACGACCGCTTCAGACGCCCTTCGACTAGCAAGACCAAAGAAAATGTGTAGCGAGGGAAACATTTACTTAACAGTGATCGTAGAATGAGTATCAAAATGATTGCCGATGACTTCAGCATTCCTCAAACCCAAGTTTTTGGCATCGTGACAGAAAACTTATCCATGAGGAAAGCGTGCGCGAAGTTGGTGCCGGGAGTGTTGTCAGAGGAGGAAAAGGCCAACCGGTAGGATCTTCTTTATCATCTGAATGAGGACCCCGATTTTTTGTCCAGCACAAGGCGGCAACGCTGCCTCAGCCCCCCAACAGCCTCGAGTTGGCCCTGCCAGACTTTTTTCTATTCCCAAGAATAAAATCGACGCTGGAGGGGAAACATCATGGATCAGTAGAGGTGGTTAACAGGCCGTGACGAGGGAGCTAAACAGCATTCCGGTCCAGGCGTTCCTGGAGGCGTACGAAAACTGTGAAACTCATTGGCAGCAGCGTGTAGGTGCGGAAGGGTGCTACCTTGAAAAATTGTAATAGTTTGTACTATTATCCTGAATAAATTTTGTTTAAAAAAATCAGTCCTACTACTTTCAGAACAGACCATGTATAAAATGAAGTCCGCATTGAACAATGATTCGTGCTAATGCCATCCATGGAAGAATTTTTCGTTTGTGGCCACACGTGAAGTCGATTTCTCCTTTCAGACAAATCAGCAGTGGTGCATGGCTAACAACATCGCTGAAATCTCCGCACATGCATATGCTTCCTGAGCGTTAAAGCGGAAAGAAGACCTTCTCTGGCATCGGTAATCGGAATGAGAGATGCTGGCCCCAATATGAGCTGAGATTAATGAGAGACGCGCCTTACACTGACATAGCAGCATGGACTGCTAAAAATAGCAGTGCCGCAGGCTACTGCATCACGCTCGACGAGAATACGCACCCGAACAAGCAGAGAAGAGCGCCTGCAATCAGCCTCTCTCGTGACTAGCAATTCCGCTTCAGTGTTCCTAATGAGTGAAGGCTTGCAGTGTAGCAGCAATGGCCTAACCGTCCACATGGGTGCAAATATATGTGCGCTCGGAATGAGGGATGGAGAGGAAAGGAGAGAGAATTGATGACTGTTCAGCTCACATCCTCTATGCACTGAGATTTTGCGCCTGCGACAGACAAGCCAATATTTCTTCATTAAAAGTTGACACAACTGCGGCTTTGTATTTTTGCTGCAGAAAGGTTGCGGATTGCAAATGGAGAAAAGGAAGCATGTGAAGAGTTTTGTTCTTCTATTCTTTTAACGTTTCTTCGAGAGCACACTAAAGCTAGAAAAGAAATGTTTAGGGTAAGGGCCGCCCTAGTTACCCGGCACAACTGCACCAGTAGGGTTCACGCCTTGCCCATTGTGCTTCTTGATATAAGTCCCGTCCACCGAGCTGGCCTCCAGTGTTTTGCGGCAGAGCTTCTTCACGGTACTCCCCTGTGTCTCCCCGGAGACTTTTTCTCGCCAGAGGGTCTGCGTTTAAGACGTCGGGCGCGTTTAACTTTGCTCTTCTCGCCACACCACCATCTTTGTGTGCCCAGGTCTCGCCACCTCCACGCAAGTTTTCCTTCGGTGCGACGTTTTCCGGGAACCACAAACGGATCACTAGGCGTAACTGGTTGCAGCAGAAAAACTGCCACCCTACACCCTACTCCAGAATGGCCGTTAGAACGCTGTCAGTGTGGACTACCTCAAGCCGGCGCACCTGCAGACCCTTCGTTCAAAGCATCTCAGTGCCGCCTGACTGCGACAGCACACCGTCCGCCGTCTTCGACTCCTCGTTACCCTATGTGCGGGAGGCCTCTAGCATCTGTCTGTGGCTGTGCCATAAGCCCGACGTTGCGCGGCCTCTCGTAGAGGAGTGGAATAAAGACAGTGTCGGGGCATGGTGCGTGATGGCACAGCACGGCAGTTGGGCTCTATTTTTGCTACGTGTTGTTATTTTGCCTTGGTTCTCTAGACGCAAACCTACAAGGCCATCGGGTAGTTGTCCTGAAAAATGTGATCGCACAGTTGAACTGTTCTTGTTGGGTACCAGTGTTGCTTAATTATATTATGTGGTTTAGAAAAACAAGTGGAAAGGAATTAAAGACAAAACTGTTTGACGCCTTCATAAAGTGTGCTTATGTTGCGCGAACCAGACCACCGGGAAGGCTCAGTGGTTATGGCGCTCGGCTGCTGACCCGAAAGACGCGGGTTCGACCCCGACCACGGGGGCCGAATTTCGATGGAGGTGAAATTGTAGAGGTCTATGTACTGTGCAATTTCAGTGCACGTTAAAGAACCCCAGGTGGTCGAAACTTGCGGAGACCTTCACTACAGCGTACTTCATAGCCTGAGTCGCTTTGGGACGTTAAAACCCCATAAACAAAACGAAACCTCTGATTGAGCTTAAATGGTATTTATTACATGGTTTGCAACTCATTACGATAAGCACACTAAGTGTTCAGAATGGCTTTATTTCTTTGGAGTGCTCAAAAAGAGCCAAGTGACTTAAAGCAGGCACAGTGTCAATTTCTTAGACCACATTCATACTCTATACTTCTTTTATACTAGTTTAGCACAAAAATTCTTTTCTCGGCCTAGCTACGGATAATAATGTTGGAAAGAAGTGTGCTTGGAAATAAAGTGTAAGTATTGCGAGATGCAGAAGCCTGATGTAAAGGGGTATGCTGTGATTGCGAAATGTCAAAAAAGTGTTGCGCTTTCTAATTCATTCTCTATATTTGGAAAGACAGTGCATTGCCCACCATTACAGCCCTTTCTGTTAGTCTTGCCAATAGGTTCCGCAACGCTAACTAAAGGCAGTTTTTTAGAAAAACTGAATCTTCTCACACTGCAGATCATGAGAAAGCAGCAGCGCAGGGAACTCCGATTCCAGATGCTTTAATAAGAACAGCCAAGGAGAGGTTTCTGACCGGCGCGAAGTCCGCTTCGAGTCACATTCGCTGGAGCATTAAATATGAACCGTTCATAGAGGATACCATTTCGCGAACGTCCGAACAAATTCCCCCAAATGCTCGCATGCTTGTCGAACCTCTGCAGGCTGGGAAGGTCAATAATATTTTCTCTTAATTGAGATGTGCTTGCACAGCGTTCCTCGCGGTTGAAACGACGTTGGAAATTAGAAGGCTGTTCGCGCGTTGTGATGACTTTTTCTTTAATTGGTAACGCCATCACAACCTTCTTTCTTCTCCTTCTCCTATTTTCTGCTCTATCTCTGCCTTGCTGTGCTCTTAGCTTCTATGGAGTGAAATGTTTGAATAAAGTAGCCTTTTGCAGCATGTCGTAGGCACCAACTGATTCCCCATATCGCGCTTTGGCCGAGCAGTGCCAGATTGATTTAGATAAATCATTGCGTTTAAAACTACTTCATTATCATTTGTAATGCATACGTACTTTTTCCTTGCTTACAGAGCCAGGAAACTGAAACGCGAACACTCCTATTGTGTATTGCCGTAGTCTACTGCGCGACTCACGGGCCTTAAAGCGGATGCCTCGCGTACACGGCGCAATACTCACTCTGCAGACGACGCCAATTTTTATAAGCTTCCTTACATTATTCCGTCACAGGGTTACTCTTCCTATTCATTCGTAAATTTGAATGGAATTGTGACCCTTCCTTTTGATATCAAGCGCATTATCTACAGTTGTAAGCGTGCACAAGCGTCTGCCTAGTATTTTTTTCGTATTTTCTTGATCGCAGTCTGCCAAACACGTATGACGCTTGAAATTACCTTTCGACCAGTACGGCATTTCTATTCGAAATTTACTTCATATCTTCCCTTTTGGTGGACTCCACCAATTTCAAATACTGTATTTCTCGCTTCATCTAACGCAGAGGCATTGTGAACATAAGAGCAAGGACACTTCCTGAATGAAGAAGGTTTTAAAAGCTGGAATTCTGCACTCTCTGCAGTTCTCTTGCTAGTACTCTATGTTTCACACACACACAGGATACATATACATTACGCTCACAGGACATAAATATATGACGACATAAAATAAATTTTCAGGACAATGTCTTGCCATTACAGTGACAAAAAGGCGGGATATTTAGAATTTATAAAACCACCCATGCTCATTTGTCAACAAAAGTTTCCTCTACGTTCTAAGTTGAGTACAAATTTAATATTAACGCGAAAGGCTTAGCGAGCTTGTGTCTGAGAAAATCCGGCGTCGTCGTTGGCGTCGTTGACCATCAGCGAAAAATCGCCCAAAAAGCCTCAGAGAAGAAAGCTATTGTTTATGGGCCATCTAGGTGACATGACCTTGTCACCAGTGCTGCATCGCTTAACCGCTGCAGCACAGCGCCAGGTATGGTATGAGGACTCTCAGGTATGTATGATTTTGGGCAAAAACTACCTAATTCTGCATATATGGACATTAACCAATCAGCTTACTTCTACACCCTTAATGCGGATCTCAAGTTCCCCTCCAATTTTTTTTTCTGCGTGTCTTATTTTCAGTCTTTCAGCCTTCTTTTTATGAAAGTTTGAAACTATGTATCCACCAGCTCAGATACAACCAGTCTTGTAGTTTCTTTTCAGGCACTCTTGCAGCCATTTGTAAATAAGACATTCAATTAGCAGGCGCGCCCATACATGGGCAGCTGCGGAAAAGTACACGTAGCAATATTTGCGTTGTAAGCGATTTCACGCTTTGCGTTGTGCATGGAACAGACACTGGAGGTATGCGCAGGCTGGTAGGATTTCTAAAGTTTCATTGCAATTACAATGAAATAGCGTTCTCCGTGTACGCACGTCCTCAAATAGCGGGCTTTACCAGCGGACATTCCTAATAATATATTAGTTTCCGAAGCATAACCAAGTACAACATTAATAAATGGTCAAAGCTTCATAAAAAGAAACACAACATTAGATACCAAGAAAAACCTCACCACAGGCACCTGATTCACAAGAAATAAGAGAGGGGAACAAGCTTAGGTAAGGGTGCAGAAAACAACAACTTTTATTTCAGCATTCTTAAGCCGGAATTGTGCGAAAGCGCCGTGTTTTTTGCAGGTGAACACCACCGCCACGAACTGAAAGCGCGATTGAGGTGTCCACTGACATAGGGAGCCAGTCAATTTCTTCCACCGTGAAGCCAGTTATGCGCGTGTTTCAACTTTTTCGCCGTCATTACCCATTTACCCAATGTACGCCGGCGGCCTATGCTCCAGTGTTGCGTTATTGAAGCAATGTTGTCAACGCCAACCAGTATTGCTCTAGTGCCGTGTTTCTGATAGAAAGTTTTTCACGCCAAAGAATGCAGCGCACATCTTACTGTCACTACCGCCACATCGCTCAAAGTGCGAATATTGCTTTTAGAGCAGTATAAGTTGATGAAGCAGGCGATGTGTGATGCGCAACGTGAGAGTTCATTGGACTTTAACACTAGGCGTGATGCGTGCGGTGATAGCGTGTATTGCTCTCGTGCTTGCGAAGCTGATCTGTTCGCGCCGCCACGTGTTCGAACCGAGTGGCAATATTATTTGTTGTATTTATTTATTGTTTTCCCAAAGTCATCCTCAAGGTTAAGCCTCACACAAGCCAGTGAGCCGGTTGGACATCGTGAAGTAGTTCTTTCGCACCAAAAGCAATAAACGCCGCCGTAATTGGTGGGAACGGGGGGTTTAGTTGGCTGATTGCCACACAACGTTCCGAGCTTCAAACTCGCCTATACGCTTTTTTACAGGCCGTAAATGAGTCAGCCAATGCGCTGAGTGTTGTTGGCTATGATTTATAAGATCGATTTGTTTGTCTCTACGTGTTGCAGTCACAGTTCCGACTGCGCAGCAAGGCGTATTGAAGAACTCCTGCAAAATTTAGACCATCTGGAATTCTTTAAATGTGTTGATTCCTATATCCTATATTCCTATATATTGTTACGTGACGGCAAGCGATGAAGAAAGGACTGCATGACCGATGGCGATGATATGATTTAATGTCTGCGAGCCTAGCACGAGCGCTCCTGCCCATGCCACTGCCCGCTTCGTCGTCTTCTAGTCCGTCACATGACTCGGGGCCACGAAGCGATCGTCCCGATCGCGCGAACTAGAAGAATGCCACAGACGATGACAAGCAGGACGTGACGATGGGCGTGGTAGAACATATGAACTGAGAAGAGAAGATGAAGGGCTTGCCGTCACGATGAAAGAGATGATGAGCGGGTGAAGCCAGGTCCACGAAGACTGAGGAGCCACCGGTTTCTGGAAGTCAACGTCGAGGCCCGTGGACACACCCAACGGCAGGGGCTGGGGTACTTCTTTCTCGTGTGAGTGTCGGTGGTCAATGGGTTCTCTGGTCAGTGGCGGCGGTCTCGATTCAGTGGGGTCGTAGGTCGTTGGGTCTTCTAGGTTCTCATGTGGGTTCTCATGTGGGCGGTGAGTGGGCTCACAGGGTAGTTGCGGCGGTCGTTGTGTCGTCGTGTCTTCTGGTCGGGGCTTGGGGCGGGGCGGTGAAGAGCGGCAGCGTCGGGGCATACCTGGCAGGCGGGGGAAGCGCCGGGAGGTGCGAAGCAGTCAGCTCTCCACAGAAGACCTCGGTTTACAGCAGGCTCCTAAGCTCCGGGACCGGGATGAAGAAGGTACCCAGCACCTTACACCAAATGTTACGTGACGGCAAGCGATGAAGAAAGGACTGCATGACCGATGGCGATGATATGACTTAATGTCTGCGAGCCTAGCACGAGCGCTCCTGCCCATGCCGCTGCCCGCTTCGTCGTGTTCTAGTCCGTCACAATATATATATCGTTTATTTAGCCTCCATGAAAATCCAATAAACGCCCGAAGGATCGAACGGGCTGCAGTACGATAGTTCGAACACCATAGCCACTCAGTCACAATGGGAGGTGCTACATTAATGCGAATGCATTATTCAGAAGGGTAAACACTGAGCTGAGCCGCCGCGGTGACTCAGTGGTTATGGTGCTCGGCTGCTGACCTGAAAGACGCGGGTTCGATCCCGGCCGCGGCGGTTGAATTTCTTTGGAGGCGAAATTCTAGAGGCCCGTGTGCTGAGCGATGTCAGTGCGCGTTAAAGAACCCCAGGTGGTCGAAATTTCCGGAGCCCTCAACTACGGCGTCTGTCATAGCCTTAGTCGCTTTGGGACGTTAAACCCCATAAAAAAACAAACAATAAACACTGAGAAAGATCTTGCGATGTCTTGTTGGTTTTTGTCAAGTCAAATGGAAAAATAAAAATAACTCAAATAAATAATCTCTGCTGGGATTCCAATCCGCGCGGTGGGACCGGATCTGCTTCGCTAGCCACTGCGCGATAGCGATAGGCTAATGCTGCAGCCAAACACGCCTCGTGTTAAACTGCAACAAAATCTCGCTCTGTGCATTGAACATCGCGCTTTTTCAACTAATAGGGCTATTAAACTAATAATTGCGCTATGAGTTCTATGGCGGTAGTGACAGATCGATATGCGCTGCATGCGTCGGCGTGGGCAAGGTTGCGGCAGAAACACTGCATTAGAGCAATGCGCTTTGGCATTGACAACACTGCTACAGAAACGCGGCACTGAGCCTAGGCTGTGGCCGTACAGTGAGTAAATTGGCGGTGTGCAGCGCTCCTAAGCTAACAGTCGCTTCTTTCGTCGAAGCCATTTTTGTCTCGCATTGCTGGGGGGCCACGCTTTAGAGCTGCTAGTACCCATCAGTAGGTGAAAGGTTTTCGTGATTGACTGTCTCATTTTGTGCAATAAATTTTGTCAGGAAAAAGAGACTGCGCAACGGATGTTCAAACAGCTTATTCAGCCTTTCGAAGAATCGTAATGTAATCTGCAAATAAAGTAGAATCGGCATGTCAGCTGGTTGGTATAGCATCATAGAAAAAAGAGCGCACTCAGGACAACGTACAAGGAAGACGAACAAACACAAGCGCTTACTTGCAAATGGGCAATTATTCCAAAAGCGCAGAGAAAGGGAGAAAGATAGAAAAACATAATCAGAAACTAAGGCCATCACGCAGGCGCATCAGGTTGAGTCACGCAGGCACATCAAGATAAGAAAACGCCATGCAGGACCACCATTGGGTCAGGAACACGCGTGTACTGATTCTTAAGGATATGATAGGCCTCTGTAACTTCTCTAGCTAGTTGATTTGGGTGCCGAAACATGATTGTGGTTTTATCAAGCAAAGGCTTGCAACCACTACGTTTGGAACAGCGCATAGCAGGATTGGAAAAGGGCGGCTATTTCAAGGACAAAAAGTGCTCTTGCCGACGTACATTATGGCAACGGCCACTTGGACCGATGTAGGTCCAGCCACAAGAGAAAGAAATAAGAAATGTGATACACCACTACTTTTGCACATTTCACACAGCGGTTCCTGTGGTTCACGGTGCACCGTTTTCTTTTATCACACACACCGCTGCTGGAGCACGCGGCAACCTTCGCAAAAATACTGCGGACTTTTCGTGGGGCCGAAAAGAGAATGGAAAGTTGGGATGGCTGGAAGCTGTTCATGGTGAAAATGGGGACGCAAATAAAATTAAGAAAATTACACATCCTCTGGAAATCCAGCCATTCTTGCTCTCTTCTGTTGCTCACAGAAGTACCTTTCATTGCATGATGATACGACGATTTGAGCAAAGATGATCCTAAGCAGGCGCCAACACTGCCACAGTTCACAATTTTTGAATGACTCGACTAAAATTTTACACGTTTCACTGACCTCTGAGAATACATCCAGCCCACATGATCCAGCATAAAACGAAGCTTGATGTCAAGAAACTGTACGCAATGTAAGAAACTCATGTCAAGAAGGTAAACTCATGTCCGCACCTATATTCTTTAAAGATGTTGATAACGTCCACCACCCGCCTCGCAAATTCATGTCTACCAACAAACACAAGATAATTATCGATATACCCGAAAATCCAATTTGAAAGACCACTCAGAATCTTTTCAATGCAAGAGTGCACTCATGTCACTGAGGGCGGAAGCTACTTTGGATCCTATGCATACACCGGTCTTTTGAAGAAACAAACACCCATTCCAGTTAACAAAGGTCGAAGCAAATCTGCAAATTTAAACTCGGCTTGTTGGCGGCGAAACCGAATTTGTGGCGCCAGTATTAGGGCATTCCGTGCAAAATTCGTGGTGTGGCATCTCTGCCTATAAATATTTCACTGCTGGACGGAAAACAGTTTACCGTCCAGATAGAAGTATTCTCTCTTATTTTTTGATAATATTCCTCCCATGTTTGTGCAGAAACTGCAATCGAAATAGAAAAATAAAGAGGATATAATATAGAATGACACAAAGAGCAGCAGGTACAGAAAATATACGAGGCACCAGATTGGAGATGGCCATAATTCTTTGTCTGTTTATGGGTTTCCAAGTTGACTCGTTTGCGCAGGCGATGGCTTCGCGGTTAATGAAAGCACGAACTTGCCGTCTTCGTTAACGTAAGGAAGGAAGAACGAAAAAAGGCAAGCTAAACGAGGAAAGTGCTCTTATGAGGCAGAAAGCAGCTCCGCGAAGTATATAAAGTGTGCAGGAAGATCTTGCAACATGGCACCGGTAACTAGTCTTGCGATAAGCTGGCGCTTTTATTCCAAGACACACTTTTTACTGCGGTCCGGCGGTTATTTGTTTTTAATTTTTAATCATTACAGCCTATCGCTTTGCTAGTTGCATGCTTAAAAACAACGGCAGCATAAGCGGAGCAAGACACCGCTACGAAGAATGTTTAGTGGTTCTAAAGCGCGCACCCTTGCATTGTGAGGGGCGCCACAGTTTAATAGAATTTATCCTAATGCTCCATTTCCAAGTTCTTTTTTGGGGGGGACGCAAATGATAAGCGGCAGCGAAAAACATGCAAGACAGCCACCACGGGCGCTTACGTTTTAATGTGATTTGTATTTTGTTTCCGTTTGGTATAAGTGCTCCTAACGGGTGCGTGGCCGACCACCTTAACTTTTAAGAAGTTCTTTCTGTGCTCCATGCTTATTTCTCTCTGGATCCCTCTCGCGCGTTTCACTTCTTTGTTGCATATTTTCTTTTCTGATCTTCTTCCACTTATGACCTCATTTGTTTTTGCTTTATGACTTCCATTTGTCAATTTTTCTACTTCTCTTCCATCTATGTTCATCTCGATTTAACCAATAATTTGGCTTACAAATTGAAAGACAGCAGTCTAAATGAGCCTGATAACGCCTGGCATGTTGCACTATCATCTGTCTGCTCACTTTCTGTAAGTTTTCATTTCACTCTTTTTTTTTATTATTCGAAGAATACTACCGTATATGTAATATCACAGTTAAGATTAAACACGTTTTTGTCAGCTAGTGTTGTAGTGTTGCTGACGTTTCAATTTTTTTACCTTCTTCCTGACAGGCAGCCAATACTGAATGCGAAAAGGCGCACGATTTTGGGGAGCTAGTAATGTGACACTTGGCAAAGTTTTGTGAGTAACCTTCAGAAATTTATCCTATTGTATTGCAAAGATGTCATACTCAAAATTGTGGGTTTTCATTTTTTCACCATGTGTACGTATCTTTCAGCGTGCAACAAACCTGCGTTGCGTTACTTTCACATTATTTACTCGGAAAGTGAAGCGTGCGGTTGCGTTTCCTCTCTTCTCCTAAGCGTAGGTAACTTTGTGCGCCGCCGCGGTGGCTCAGTGGCTATGGTGCTCGGCTACTGACCCGAAAGACGCGGGTTCGATCCCGGCCGCGGCGGCTGGAATTTCTTTGGAGGAGAAATTCTAGAGGCCCGTGTGCTGTGCGATGTCAGTGCACGTTAAAGAACCCCAGGTGGTCGAAATTTCCGGAGCCCTCCACTACGGCGTCTCTCATAGCCTCAGTCGCTTTGGGACGTTAAACCCCATAAACCAAACCGAACCAAACTTTGTGCCTGATGCCGTTGTAGATTGCATCATCTCTGCGCTGGTGGACGCAGGACATGCAGAACGGGCTGAAGAAAACAAAATTTGACATCATATAAACTGTGCCAAGAGTACAAACATGGCTAGTGGGCAGAATGAAAGAAACAATGACCGCACAACTGCAACATCTGCCACAGATCACAGAACGCGTACTACGACTGCCATGCAAGCAGTAAACAAAAACGCAGGGCCAGCCATTCCTGGCTGGGGATAACTTGAGGAAAGCGGAAATAAAAATCAAACAAGCGTGCTAATGCTCTTTAATAAAAGCACTACACAACTTTCAGTCGCACACCTGCCGACTCAGTATATACTGCGTGAAGTTCAACAACTTCATAAATCTGCCGCTGCGAAGGGCTAATAAGAAATTGAGCACGCTAGTGACACAAAGCTGCCGTCAGAGGAAATGATGCATGGATGAAAAAATTGATGCAGAGGCTTTCTTAGTTCCACAGTCTAGTGCAACAAGCCATTGCCGCAGCTGACCAAGAACTGTCCGTAACTGCTTCGGCGATAGCCGCGCTTGATATAAACACTGGACCGGATGTGGTCATTATCGTTTTTCGAAGGAACAGCAGGCCTTGACAGTCGGCTGGATTAGACGTCGTCTTTCTGTCCTGGGTATTGTTTCTTTCCGTAGCGAGCGCGAAAATATCAGCCTTTCAACTGAACAATGATATAAAAAAGAATCCAGCAGAATTGTTTAGGGCTCTCCACAACCATCATACAATAAGGCATCTTTCGATTTTCAATTATCTCATTTTTCCCCACAGCGCAATATGAATCAGATTTGTCAGCCTTTACATTTTTATGATGGTCATGCCTTCATGAACAAGCCATATAATTATTTCAGCTTACTTTCTCACATTGGACACCATTTGTTTCCTTAAGTGGCAAGTGCACTACTTTTTGAGAATTCCGCAGTATTCAAGGATTCAAATCTGTATAGGCTAGAGGTAGCAAAAATCGATAGCAACACAATTGAGGATTCAATTTTCACCTTCAACTCAGCACCAACGTAGTGCGGAGAAGATCTGTGGGACGTCAAGGAAGGTAAGGTTTCAAATTACCGCTCCTCCGTGCCCATTTGGATGCTGCCAAACAGCGCTTGTAGGGCTTTTCCTTCGGTGGCGTGTTTTTTTTTCTTGAAAGCAAGCGTTTATCCGTTGTAAATGTACTGATACCTTCGATGACGTCATGATGCGTCCCCACTTTATGCTTCATGACCGTCTAGAATTCAATCGGCGATCCCGCCATCATTTCAAATGCTAGCCGGAAAGGACGTCACATGTTTTTCCTGGAAGTTTCAAAGATTCAGTGCCTTTAAGCTGCAGCGATTTCTAAAGCATATGCAGTTGCCCTTTAAGAAGGCGCTGCAGGGACTGCGTTCAGAGAGGCATTAAGTCGTTCCGGTATGCCGCATAACTTTTTTAACGCTTATATGTTTTTGTTATGAAACTTGCAGCAGATACATCGATACGGTTTCTGGAGGGAGATAGCACAGCAAGGCTGACATTATATAAGTGAGAAAGCTGAGTGAGTACAGTCTTATTTACTAAAATAAATAATCCACATTTTTGGTTTTCGGGGCAAGATGGTACTGCAAAAAAAAACATGAAAGATTGTCATCTGTTTTTAAACTTTGTGCGATGATGGGGTCTTACGATTAAAGCAAGAATTCAGCACCTGTCGTTGCGAAAATAATAAGAGGAGCGAAAAGAGCAGGCGGTCGTTGGTCGTGTATTTGCGCGTGGAACAGATAGACCTTTCCGCTTCAACATGCATTTCTGTCAACTCTTGCTACCCATCGTCCCCCAACCTTTCACAGGAGAGATGAGAGGGTTTAAAATGATGACAAATGTTTTGAAGCGCTTCGCCTTTCCTACGCGCCCCACTTGCATGAAGGGCTTATGTTTCCTAAATTCTCTTTTAAAAACAAACTCCCCATCCATAGCATCGACATGACAGGACACTGGAACCGCTCGCATTTGCGCTGCGGTTGTGACTCTCTCCTCGTTTAACTTCAAACTTCAAGTTTCTAATTTCAAACAGAGACCATCATCAGCGGTAAAATTTCGCTATTGCTTGGCATTTCTCAGTTTTCAGAGCTATGCTGAGTCGGCATCTTTGCAAACGGGCAAGTACCATTCATCAGCATAAGGAGCTCGTAGCAAGAGCAATTCGATACCGTCAGTATTGCGATCCAAACATGTCAGTACTTGAGATATTGCTTACAAGCTTAAATCTGTTTCTGGCCATTCAGAAGGCCGCTGCGGACCCTCCGGAGTGGCTCTCAAAACTAGAGCCGCTCTGTACATTGTCTGAATTTTAATTAGATGAAGCCAGATTCATGCTGGCTGACCACGAGTATGTACATAGCATTTATTGTGTTTTGTTGTTTGTTGGGTTTGTCCAATTTTCTGTGTAAAAGTCAGGCAATAAAGAAAAAAAAAGCTTAAATCTGTGATAAAGACGCTGACGCTGGAATTCACTCGCCTTGCCGCGATGCACGGACAAGATATTTTGAAATCGAGAGAATGTCTAGACGTGCTTGTATGTCTCGATCTCCCTTCAACAAGGTTAAATAAACCGACGTCTTTAAGAACTTATCACTGAGCGTTCCTTCAATTTTTCTTATTTTTTATTACCTCTAGAGATTTGTAGCCTTTTCTGAAGAAATCAGAAACATCAAAAGTTTTCGGGAGACCTTAGTCGAAGTAGAGAAAAGAAATAAAGCGTATTTGAAAGAAAAAATAATGTGTGAACGTGTTATTGGATTACATGCACTCTTCGACGACACGCGTATCGCGAAACACGATGCCTTCTTTTCACTCTACCTTTTAAGGAAAGGGGTTTAGGGAGGAAATGAGCGAGAAGATTTTAGTGCACCGTTCGACGGGACTCTGACTGCGCGTCGAGTGTTTCTAGTCAGAAAGTGTTTGCTTTCACGTATCTGTGATAGGCTGCTGATTATATCTATTAGTATGTATTACAAATAGGTTATGGCAAGAAAAAAACTGCCATGAATCTAGTGTATTAATTTGGGAAAGGCATATATTGTACGTGCCACGACTATGTTTTTATCAACGCTATGACAGAGTGGCATAACAGTGTGGTGCGGGGTCTAACCGTACTTTTTAATGAAAAGAACATGAAAATTTCATTTAGTGTCTTCGGATTGTGAAGAAATAACACCCTGGGCTTGGAAAAGATGTCTGGCGAAGCGTATGAAAAGTTAGCCAGCCTCACACTAGTTATATGCGCTCAGTATGCGCTCACCAAATGAGCGCCAGACGAAGCTCAGTGGCGTCGCACTTACCTTTCAGCCTAACGACCAGTATGAACAAAATGAGAGTAATAGCTTGGCAATGTAGCGGGCGTTCCAGACAGACAAGAGACCCAAGCGAAATCTATTCAACAAGTTAAACAGTGGTCTGCCTATGTAGTCCTTGATTACAGTGCGATCATTACTTTTCGGATGCTTGGGAAGATTCGGATTATTTGCTGTAACATAGCGGTGACGGGAAAAAATGGTAGGTTCTGAAATGGGCCTTGACATTACCACATTACTTGAAACTCTCCCACTGAGCGCTTGATTGCTGCTTTTTGGTCCTATCACGACAATTTAAAATGAGCTGTACAGTCGCACTTTTCCAGAGCTCATTGTGTGGTAAACCACTACATTGGACATCGTATTGCATGCATCACATTTCTTTCGAATGCCAATGTTGTCAAAGGAAGATTAGCTGTTGGTAGTTAATATGAGATCAAATTTTTGCAATGGATGCTACAGCCTCTCCTGATGAATTTTATTTCCTCATGAATCTACGAACTCTAAGTTGAGCTTTCTTTTTTAGAGGCCTGAGCTAAT